>NC_133376.1:29416931-29552794 GCF_049309525.1 Garra rufa
GGTTAATAAATAAAATAATGAAAAAATAAATAAATAAATTAGTAAATAAATAAAAATAATTGATAAAATAAAATAAAATAATGAAAAAATAAAATTGAAATATAAAATAAAATAAAATAAAATAAAATTGAAAAATAAAATAAACTTAAAGCAGGTTAAAGAGCAAAACAAGACTGCACTGCTTTTTGGCCTTTTTTTAATAAAGTAACTAGGGGATCTACAGATTTTAACCAAAACTAATGCACAGAATATTTGTTTATGGTCCATCATTGCTTGTATAATACAATGCATGTTAAACCTTTGCTCAAGGTCTTAATTAAATCAATATTGTCTGTTAAATATTGTTGACAGTTTAGGTTCATCTCTAAGAGTAATCTTACTGAACGTACCTTTAAAGTCCAAAGTCAGACATTGACCTGTTTAAAGGTGAATGACTGTTAGGTGAGCGATGATGTAAGAAGGGTCGTGAGACTTCACAGCTGTTCGGTTTGAAGAAGGGGTGGAGCCGTGCCAGTCAGCGTGTATCATAGACCAGTCAAGGTCAGCTCACATCAGCCATGAATAAAACATCAGTGGCCTTGGAGAAGTGCTCCAAGAAATTGAAACCTTTCATCTGAGAGGTCATGCTCGGTAGAGATTGAGTGAGAGAACATCTGTTTGTCTTCCTCTGCCTCTCTCTCTCTCTCTTTCCTTTTTCCTATTCCTTTTCAAGTAATCTCATACACATTTTCAATCAGTTATGACGCATTTTCCAGCGATGTAGCATCTTTACAGCTTCAGTGCCTTGGCTGAAGCCTCTAAGCCTCTGAGTATCGGCCACGTCCCTCTGCAGGGACCGACCGGACCACAGTCGATGACTCTCACGCTGAGAGGGGCCCATTAGAAACCGAACACCACTCACCACAACATGACCTTGACCATGCCGAGTAGACAGGACACTGCCAGGTGACAGAAATAGCATCTAGAGTAGAGAAGATGCTTCCAGGAAGAACAGGGCAGAGTGTGATATAAAACCTAGGAGGATTTTTGTCACTTTCTAAATGGCTCCATGCCCAGGGAGGTCTAGTTAGCTGCCTGAGTGATGCGTTGCCTGCTACTAGAGGTATATTTATGCCATGATAATATATAAATAGTACTTGAAAGTGTTACTGCTGCTTGGTTTCCTGTATAACGCTAAGCCTTATAGGAAATTTATGATGAAGTCCCATTAAATATAGGGTAAGAAAATCACATAAGCTGCTATTGTAGCACTATAAATTAGGGCTGTTAATGGATTTAAAAACTAAAAATTAAACGATATGCCGATTAAACAATTAAGTTCATTGTCAATTGTAAATCAGTCGATTATTCTGACAATTAATTGAGTTATCTGCTAATTAAAATTAATTTTTTTCTAGTAATAAATAGACCTTAGCAAACAATAGCCTTTAAAATGACTGAAAATACATATATAATAGCAATGAGGCAATAATAATTGATTTAAATAAAGCATCAAAAGCAAGTAATCATGGTTTTATTTAACAAACCTGTGAAAATAGATAATGTATTATAAACAATAAAAGTAATGTACATTATGCATTATAACAAATGACTGCAAATGATCTAATCCTTGTTTAATATTGACTAAACAACATTTAATTAAAATTAAAATTCCACTTAATCTTTAATATTTGACAATTTCTTTACGACTTTTTTTTTGAAGTCGTTATAAACAGCATACTGAGACAGAAAATCATGTATTCTCCTGTGTTGGCGTAGGTTTATAAATTATTTACCTTACAAATCTGATTAAATGGCGCATATTGTGTACACAGATGAATGTTATAATAAGCCCAATTTCACAGCAATATGCAGAGATGAAGTTTGAGATGGTCTGCGCATGTAAATTATAACAGTTTGTGTGGAGCAGCATTTACTGTGGACGGAGCTGCTCTGAGATGCACGTACATAACCTACACACATGTAACTAATTAAAGTGCATCTATCAAATCTGCATTATTTAATTGAATCGTAGCATTTTTGAATTCACAATAGCATTATACTCAGGGCTCTAGAGTGCGACCAATTTGGTCGCATGTGCGACCTAATTTCTCAATGGTGCGACTAAAAAAAATCAAAGGTTGCACCGGTGCGACCAGCCGTTCGAGGGGGAAAAAAACGAAACTCCGTCACTCTTAAAGTCTCCCTGTTGCTCAACAACAGACACACATTAGACCCATATCGTGGTCTAAACCAATCAGAGATAAAGGACGGATCCCGCCCCCCCCCTCTGATTGTCCGTGGTCCAGATATTCCTGTACGTGTGTGTACGTTTGAAAATGCATGTGATGCAGTCAGGTTGTCTCTACATTGTCAAGCGTTTACAATGCCTCCGCAAAAACACGGACTGGATCGCGGACTCCATTCATAAAAACCGAATTTACTATGGCGCGGAATGACACGTAATACGTTGATTTCTGGAATGATAAATCAAAAGTTGGTCTGTCACTTAATTCAAATCGCGATATGGACTAGTGTCTGTGAAAACTGAAAGGCAAAAAGACCGTTTAAAATGAATCCTGCATGTTCCGTTTGCCTCTATGTATTAATGGTGGAGACGTGTATTTTTTTTTAACTACACGCGTATAGGCTACTAAAGCGTTCACGGTGACGCTCCCGCTAATTTTTGGCATTTGCATCTCACATGAACAGATAAACTCAATCTCCAAACCTACTGTGTCACTTTTACCGTTTCATTTGAGAAAGCATCATATCATACTGTTCACAGATACTTCACGGCAACCTGTCAAAATAAGAGTACGGTTTAACATGAAACAGAACAATATTAGTCCTGTATTACTTTTGTACAGTATAATGTAGGTGTTTATATATTCCTATTTATAAATCATATGTTTGCCAAAAATTAAAAAGGTTTATTTTTCATTTGATTAAAAATAAATACATGTTTATGCTTTCATTTGATTATGAGAAAAATTAAAACAAGAATTTCGAAAAATAAAAATAAAATAAAAAAAACTATTTTAGAGCCCTATTGTTCAAAATGTTAAAATAGAGAGTTTTGGACTTATTTTTTCACTGAAATGTTTTCGTTATTACACAAAGTAGGGTAAAGTACTGGGGGAAAAATATGCTTCAAATAAAGAACTTTATATTGACCAGATTGTTAGTTAATCATTTACAAGTCAATATTGCCTATATGGACAGGGATTAAAAAATAAATAAAATAAAAAAGTAAAAAAAAAGTGAACTTGTAAAACTGCGGTGTTGAATGTGATGCGGTTGAAAATTTGGGTGCACCTAACTTTTGTGCTGGTGCACCTAAGAAAAAAAGTTAGGCGCACCAGTGCAACCAGTGCAAAAAGTTAGTCTAGAGCCCTGATACTTCATTATGATTTTAAAATGGTTTTAATATGTCATTCAGCCTTAGAAAACAGTCTAATAATGCATTTCATAGATTCTCCGTGAGATGCGCCATATTTTGATGGTTACTCAACATGTGCAAAATGCTATCAATGATTTTTCATCATTGAGTGCGTTTACATGGACCCTCTTAATGCGATTATAATGAGATTTTGGCAATATTGCGATTAAACTTTTCCCCATGTAAACGCAATACTTCGATTATAATAATGCGATTAAGCTCATAATCGCAGCAAGCATAATCGTATTAACATAGGTGGCGCACGCCGATTTTAATCGAAGTATACCGGCATGTAAACACCTTAATCGCAGTATTGCCGCTTTGACCAGAGTGCGCACGCGCTCCTGACTTACACGAATGACGAGCCACGCACTTGCAGACAGGGACTGCTCTACAAAGGGGCTAGGGGGCTATAGCCCCGTTAGAATTTTGAATATCTCGGTTTAGCCGCCCCAACCAGCTGAGATAGAGGAGTACTGCTGTCTCGTGCTGTTTGTCATAGTATTCTTCCACACGCGTCATGTGAGCGCAGTTTCGTGCATTAGGCTACATTTAATCCATTACATCATCACTAAGATTGAGACGTGCCGTTCATTTAATTTTTTATATAAGTGTAAAGTATACACAGTTGAATTACGCATTCATATGAATTGTGTTAATGTTGAGCGCACAACCCAGTCTCACGGAGCGCATGGTGCTGTCCAGCTTTGAAGTCTTTCCTTTGCATGTAACAGGTTTTTTCGTTGCTTTGTGTATAGAGCCCTGAATAGGCCTAAAATCTAGCCCAGCTCTTGGCATAATTCTTGGTAAGAGACTGGCCAGACTCCGACCCAAGATCGTCTTTTTGGCCACTTCTCCCAAAACAGCTTATACTACCATTTTTTTAGCTATTAAAATAGTTCAGTTTTGTATATAGGCCAAATGACAATGTAATAATATTTTGTTTCAGTTTTTTTTTTTAGTTAATTTAGAAAAAAATTTAAAGCATTTTTTTCGTTAAATATAGGCTAAGTTTTTTTTTTTTTTTAAAGAAGCAACCAGCAGCAGATGGTGAGTTCATATGCTTGATCAATTTAGCTTTCTTAAATCATCACGACTTGCCTAAAATAAAATCAATAGATATTAAAGAGTTCAAGCATATCAAAATGTTAGTTTTAAACGTTTAACCTGTATGTGCGCTGTTAGACTCATATTCTATCGTCTGTGCGGAGAGTGGAGGCTAACGCGCGCTTTACTGGACATGAAGGAGCAAGCGTGATCACTTGCATTGCAAACATCTTAAAATACGCTGACTTTTTTTGCACGTAAAGGTAAGAGTAATAGCTGTTATTCGTAACTGTAAAGGATTTATGTATATTTGCGTGCCCTCACATACAATACCAACAAATTGATAAATAAAAAAAATGGAATGGGCTCTCTTCTTCAGGAACAGGTATCTTTAGGCAATCGTGAGGCAAATGCGTTAGCCTTTCATGTGCTCTTGATTGCGGATTTGTGGAACTCCTAAAAAAAAAAAAAATGCGCTGAAGGCGCGCTCACTGCTGCCCGTCGGGCTCGGGCTGGAATGCAGGGCTTGTTTTAAGTTTGTGTCTATTTTTTTCGTTCGTGTCAGTTTTAAATATAATTTAAAAGGCTGTTTTAAATAAAATTGTAATTATAGGCTACTTCTGTTAAATATGGTGTGTAGGCTACCAGGGCTGCTTTTCTTTAAAAAGAAAAAAGACACAATTTCTTCATTAAGTAACTTTTACGTCACGAATATCGATTATTTTCTTAGCACCCCCACATATTGGACTAGCCCCCGTTAGCCCCGTTAGAGAAAATATTCTGGCGCCTGTCTGTAGATTAGAGACGACGACGGCGAAGAAGGCGACACACTTTTAGGGAGCTTAGGAAACTGGACTTTTGCGCGATATGAACATAATGCAATTCATTGACGGACAATAGGAATAATAGGAATAATGGAAATTCCATGTAAACCGGAGTGAAGAACTTTGCTCTTGACATGTAAACATCATAATGCGATTAAGTCCTTACTCTGATTATTGGAAATAATCGCATTATTCTTGCCCATGTAAACGTAGTCATTGATTACTCGAATTGAATCGAGGAATCATGACAGCCCTGATAGAATTTATTAATCGTTTGAATTAGTTTTTATTTTTATATTTTACATGAACAGTTTTAGTAATTTAGTAATTACTGTTGTCATTTTAATTAGTTTGTTTTTTTATTTTTTATATTTCTGTTTAGCTTTAATTTATTTCAGTTTTTGTTTGAATAATGTTAGTACTAAAATTTTAACTTTATTTCAGTTAGTTGCCAATTCAAGATTTCTTATTTTTGTTGTTAAAGTTTTTCATCTAATGTTTTTGTTTAATTTAATTTAATTTAATTTAATTTAATTTAATTTAATTTAATTTAATTTAATTTAATTTAATTTAATTTAATTTAATTTAATTTAATTTAATTTAATATTTCAGCTTTATTTGAATTTTACCAATACCAATTTTTCTTTTAGTTAATGATAACAATACTGTTCACTGCTAAAATCTAATAAAATAATAAATAAGCATAATATCAAAACATAAACCTCACTACACTAGCTCATTTTGTCATAACTTTGTCATAATCAGGCTTTTCTTAAATGGGACACACTTATTTTCCATAAGTTGGTATGATTCTTTAGGGTCTTCGTGAAATATTCCTCAATTGTGGTGCAAAACAGTGCCCTTTTTAAGTTGTCAAAAACAGCTCTGTTCACATCAAGCCGTTTTGGTGCATGTCTCTTTAAATAATAATGAGCTACTGCTTACCCCGCCCCTCTCTTCTTCTTTTTTTTTTTGTGAGAAAATTAAGAGTCTTATGTTTACTTTTACATCCAACTACAAAACACCTGCATTGCTTACAAGGTGTTGTCGTTACAACTACTTGTGTGGCGGACAGCTTACAACTGGCTGAGGGGAAAAAATATGCTAAAACGGCACAGTTGTCAGTTGTGGGCGGTGCTTGAGCAGTGTGACGTCATACTGCTCAGAAAATTAAAACAGCTCGATATCTGAGACTATTTAGGTATTTCAGAGATTAAAACAAAGTACTGAATGGATTTATATCATTGTAGGATGTCATGTCCACACACTGCTAAGACACATTAATATGCAAACACCATGTAAAAGTGAATTTTGCCTCCAATGTCCCCCTTAAATTGTTTTAAAAAACACTGAAGTTTAGTATTATTTTTTTAAAATGCATGTGTAGAAATGCAAATCACTAGTCACTCCTCCAAGTAGCCAACATTTCCTCTGTGGTGTCAAGATTCGCTTCAGACTGACCGCATAGGTCAGTCAAGTGACAGATGGGCTGAAAGCAGAGCCAGAGAAATACAGCATCTTTGACACATTGTATCCACTAAATCTGCTGAGCGATCGCTCTCTACTGCTCGGTCACCCTGGAATAACTAGATCTAGACACTGTTAGTTTTCCCTGGGAGCTGACATGAGTTTCTAAAACCACACCGATGGAATGTTTTCCACACTACTTTCTGTTTTTATTCTATTTATATTCCAGTATTTTCGGGACCCCTGTTAGGAAATTATTTGACACAAAATACAGCCAGAATGCTCAGAATGGCATGCTATCATACCTTACACTAGGAATGGAGTATGTTGTATGTGTACTGTGCAGAGTATGCAAATTTACAGTGTGCATGGAATATGCAGATGACCTACTTCATTTGCCAAAATGACTTCATCCCATAATACAATGTGCTTGTCTTACACTTTCTGTTTACTTAAGTGTTCCTAGAATGGCAAAACTAATGTGTCTAAATATTTTGAAGTTGTGCCACTGGAAAAATTGTACATAATTTGAATATTACACAATTTCCTGGCTAATTCATAAACAAAATACGATTTAACTTAAGATTGATCAGGTGGTAAACGCTCAGGCTTATTTCTCACAGCTTGCTCTGTATTTCATATTTATTTTTAAATGATGGTCTCATGACTGTTTATGCATTTTTTGTGTCACTATATTTACAATGCAGGTTCTCTAATGTCACAGGAACCATGTGTTTTAAAATAAAACATTAGCTTACTGCATAATGAACACTTTACAGTGCCTACTATTAGTTTAAGTAGTATGTAAAACAATGTGCATTATGCCACACAGTTTAAATGTATTATCCTGCACTACACTCATTATGTGGATCACATGTTTTTAGATGACCTAACATACATTTTTAATTGACCAAGTGATAACTAGTGATCGCCTCATACATAAAAACATTTTTTTTTTTTTTTTTTTTTGCCTTGATGTAATGTTTGATTGGACTCTCAAAGAAGAAAGAGATTATGTGCATTACAGACTATTTTAATCTCTTTTTTAAGAATTTAGTGTTAGTTTTACTGTATAATCAAGTTTATGAGTGTGCTATCTAAACCTTAAATGGTGCACTCGAGAATAGCTGGGTAAGATGAATACAAGGACGAGGCACGGAGGAGGTCAAGAGATCAGATCAATATAGAGCGATATGCAGGTACTCAAAGCATATTGCCAAGAGTTTAAAGAGAATTTCACACCTGCCTTATTCCCATTTCTCACAGATACGTGTCATAAGGCCAGCATACATATTTAATAATAATGGGCTAGTGATGCTTAAGTAGGAATAGCAGGGAGGATTCAAGACCCAAGGTCCTAAAGGGAGTTATATTAAGAGTTTTTTATGCACATTATATTTCTGTTGATATTGGTTCGTTTATTTGTATTATTTAGGGTTTCAAGGGTGTAGCGCTGAAACTCTATTGTAATTGTTAGAATGGCCAAGGATTAGCAATCTACACGTAATACTGATCGGGCAGACCAAACCGTAAATCGTAGAGACTTGGTAGTACTCCAACCGTCTACAATGTCACCCCAATTGGCCTGATGGAGACGCTACAGCAATCAAAAATATGAAGTTATAACTTCTAAATTGTTCATCGCAGGCTCAAGTGTCCCATGTTGTTGAAATCCTTTGCTCATGCCTTGAATTTCTTTGTCACCCTGGCAAAAATGTCTGGTATTCTGGTAAACTTTCGACCCTTTGTCACAAAGGGATGCCAAAACATTCAAAAGGGGCAGGGCTTCCTTTACTAAAATGGCTGTAACTTTTAAACGTAATATCTTAACCAAACTTACAATGCATATGTAAGAGCTAAATATGAGGTCACATGAAAACAATTGCAGAGCTTGGCGCTATAAGAGGGGAAAAAAACATAAAATGGCAATAACTATGGAACCAGTACGGTCTTGGTCCAAAGTTCCACAAGCGTCTATAAGAACATTTGCATATCTCAAAAAAAAAACAGGCCATAGGCCAATTAAATTTTACACATTTTACATATGTATCATACAATAGACCTTCTCTTTCAGAACGACTTTACCTATAGAACCACTGCTGTCAATCAAACTCTTAAATTATTGAGAAAATTTAAAAACATACTTTTGCAAACTAGTCCTGGAAAAAAACACGGCAGTGCAGTTCTCTGGACTCTCTAGGTCAATAATTATCAGAAAAAAAAAATGTTGTACCCATTGGGAAGCTATAACGGGGTTGTTTAGAAAAGAGGCCTGTCCAAATATATCCATATATATCCATATATATATATATATGTATGTATATATATATATATATTTATTTTTTTTCATATGTGCTTAAATGCCTTAAGTGCTTAAACCCCTACAATCCCTTCTTGCAGCTATATTTTGAAATTGTTGTTGTTGTATATATATTATATTGAATAGGTAAAAAAAACTGTTTTCCTTTTTTTTGTCTTTATCTTATCACATCTATCAAGTGACAAGCAGCAGAACAGTGCAATTTGTGACTTGGTTTCTATTTCTGTGGTGTTGTGCTGAGTAGCATTGGTTAAAAATGCAGCGGCACATAACTGTATTTTTTTTTTTTTAATTAGCAACATCTTCTTGCTTATAATGTGACTTGTCAGACAGCATTTTCATTCACATTTAAGTGTGGTTACTGGTCATTTATTGGATTTTATCTTCTGTAAAAATCATGTTTGCTAGTTTCTGCAAACATGATCTGTAGTCCTGTTCTTGTTTGACTGGCAAATGAACCTAAAACTGTCTTGATGTTCCCTGCATCTGTCTCCGTTTTCTCAAATGTTGACAACTAAATTTAAACTATATTTTGTGTTCATGTTTTGCAGGAAACAGAGCCAGATTTTAATCATTGTGCAGTCTGCATTGAAGGTTATCAGCTAAACGATGTGGTCCGCATCCTACCTTGCAAGTAAGTTTGTGTGTGTGTTTGCAAATGTATTTAGTTTTGCTTGTTGAAATAAGGGCAATTAAATATTTACTTTATTTCTGCAAATGCCGGTTAAAATGGTTATTAATGGACTACTACTACTACTACTATTAGTATTTATTTATAGAAACTGGATTTGTTATGGTCATAAATTCTAAAGATCTTTTCCATTTTAGCATCTTGGCTTATGTTGTCTGCTGACAAAAATCTCTTTGCATTGCCCAGTGCAATTTGGTTTTCACCCCAGACTTTGAATAATGTTCAAATGACATTTGGAGAGAGAGGAAAGAGAGAATTGGAGATCAGAGGTCACTTGCTGTTGTGAGATGTGAGTTTGTTGAGGAAATATGGCACTGCTGTGGCTGTGAATCACTGCCCTGTCAGACCCGCTCTGCTTATTTTTAGCAGCTCAGCTTCTAGTGACCTCTAGGCAGCAACACACAAACACACACACATTTATACTTACGAACAAATACACACTATTCATGCACAGTGTATTAAAGGGATGCGACACATAGTATGCACACACAAATAGGCAAACATGCCCTTTCCTACAGTTTCAGACACCATCTGCCGAGTATGACCCGGTCACACAGCTGGAAGTCTAGCTGCTAATTTTGTGGATCACCTTACTCCAAACACGCAAACTGTACATGCTCACATGTTAGAACTGCTTGTATAGATTCACTGTGAGCAACAACGTGCAGTAACTCACCAGTTTTTTCATGAATACTTTTGTGTTGTCATTCCTTCCTCTTTTTCACAGACATATCTTTGTTGCTAATGTTTTTAGGAATTAAGACGCTTCCCTTTTTACTCATCTTAATGTTGTCTGAACCTGTGACTTTCTGCACTTCATCCCCTTTCATTTTATGAAATATCTTGAAATGATAGAAAGTCAGCCTTACAGGTTTGGAATGAGTAAGCTATATGAAAAATGAAAATAAATAAATAAAAATAGGTGAACTGTCCCTTTAAGTGCAGTATCAGTCATCTCTCCATACTGTAGCATTAATATTTTTCTCTTTTCATCCACACCCACTCACGCTCTATCTTTATTATCTCTTTCGCTCCCTCTTTCTGTCTCTACAACTGTACAGCAGCGATGAAACGCTAATCCAGAGCCTGGTTAATTGCATTGTTCTCTGCGTACGGCTGAATCACTGCTTCACTCCAGTCAGATCAAATAACACACTCATGAGCTGCAGCCTGTGCTGCCTCAGACAGCTGCTGGCATCCAGCAACAAACCAGTCTGAAACTCTTAGTCATAGTGAGAAGTGGTTGGATAACCATTCAGGTCTTGCCAAGCTTTGAAGACTCCATGGAATCAAACTTTTATTCCATGTTTGTTGGCTTTCAGGCCATGTGTATGGTAAAATACTCCCAAAAAGTAGGAAAATGTATAAATGAGAGCCCACTAGCTAATAAAAAATTGGGCATTAAAGGGATAGTCCACCCAAAAATGAAAATTCTGTAATTAATTTACTTACCCTCATGTCGTTCCAAACCCGCAAGACCTTCTTTTATCTTCAGAACACAAATGAAGATATTTTTGATGAAATCCGTGACACTGAATAGTTAAATAGTCCATGTTACATCAGTGGTTTAACCATAATTTTACGAAGCTACGAGGAAGAGACATGGAAGAGAAGAGTCATTGTTTTTGTTTTCTTTGTGCACAAAGTATTATACAAAGTATAGCTTCATAACATTATGGTTGAGACACTAATTTCACATTGACTGTTTTAACAATGTCCTTTAACAATACCTTTCTGGGTCTTGAACATTTCAGTTGTGTTGCTGTCTATGCAGGGTCGAAAGCTCTCGGATTTCATCAAAAATATCTTAATTTGTGTTTACGAAGATGAACAAAGGTCTTACGGGTTTGGAACGATATGAGGGTGAGTAATTAATGACAGAATTAAATTTTTCGGTGAACTATCCCTTTAAAAAAACGTTGCATTTTAAGACTTAATACAACACACATACATACACTTTGTATGTAGAAAACATACAGTTTGCTGTAATTTAAGATGCCAGTGCCTCCTAGCAATTTCTTATAATCATTGAACAATACGAATGTTAGATATTTTTCATATTCGCTGTCTAGCATTAAACATTCACAGCTAGTTTAGCTCTGAGGGACCTGCAAGTTGTTTAAATAAAAGAATTTACAATATGCATAAAAGTACTGTATATGTGACTCTGGACCATAAAACCAGTCATAATGGTACATTTTTTTATTGTTTTACTGACTTTGCAGCATGATTACAGGTACCTAAAGATGTTTGTTATTCAGGAACACTGAAGTATTTTGCTGTTACAATAGAATGTCAAATACCAATTTACTTCATATTAAAATACAAAAACTAAAAAAGCGATTACTAAAATACATCATACAAATACTCAAAGTTCTTTTAAAGTCTGTAACTGATATTTATACATCATCTGAAAGCTTAATAAATAGCTTTCCATTGATGTATGGTTTGTTAGGATAGGACAATATTTGGGCTGAGATACAACTATTTGAAAATCTAGAATCTGAGGGTGTGAAAAATCAAAATATTGAGAAAATGGCCTTTAAAGTTGTCCAAATGAAGTTCTTAGCAATGCATATTACTAATCAAAAATTAAGTTTTGATATATTTTTGGCATAAAAGAAATATTGATGATTTTGAACCATACAATGTAGTTTTAAGTTTGAATACAAAATGCAAACACGTGACCTCCATGAGGTCAGGCACTGACGTTAAATAATTCATAATCGATTCCAATTCATCCCAAATGGTGTTCAATAGAAATAGTTTAGAAAAGTATTGAAGAAACCTCTATGGACCTTGCTTTGTGCACAGGAGTATTGTCATACTGGAATAGAAAAGGCCCTACCCAGTGTTATCATAGAGTTGTTATACATTCATGTCATTCTGTGCTGCATAATTAAGATTTGTTTGGAGATATGAACTGGAATAGCCAAACCCATTAATCATAAAAAGATGTCTTTTATTCAGTTTTGTATCCATATAGTTAAGTAAAAATATTCAGGATATACATATAGTAAAAGATTTTAACAGTCAGAATCATTGGATCATGGAAAAGAAGCATTAATATTATGGGTTAATATTAGTTTTCATTGGAATAACATGTTTAGATTTTTTTTTCAAGGAATGTATACTTTTATTTAGCAAGGAATCATTAAGCAACAGTGAAGTCATTTTGTAACGTTACAAAAATGTATTTCAAATATATGCTGTTCTTTAGAACTTTCTATTCATCACAAAAAAAAGTATTGCAGTTTCCACCAAAATATAAAGCAGCAATAAATAACTGTTTTTTTGTCTTGATTATAATAATAAGAAATATTTCTTGAGCACAAAATCAGCATATGTGACCCTGGCCCACAAAGCAAGTCATAAGGCTCAATTTCTTGAAGATTAATACATCAAGCTGAATAAATACACTTTCTGTTGATGTATGGTTTGTTAGGATAGGACAATATTTGGGACGAGATGCAACTATTTGGAAATCTGGAATCTGGGGGTGTAAAAAAAATAAAATATTGAGAAAATCACCTTTAAAGTCGTCCAAATGAAGTTAGCAATCCATGTTACCAATCAAAAATGAAGTTTTAATATATTTACAGTAGGAAATTTGCAAAATAGCTTAATGGAACATGATCTTTACTTAATATCCTAATGATTTTTGGCATAAAAGTGATCATTTTGACCCATATAATGTATTTTTGTCTGTTGCTACAAATATACCCATGCTACTTATGGTGGAATCATTTCTGACTGATCATGTGACATTGAAGACTGGAGTAATGACTCTTAAACTTTTAAATGGTAGTGTGTGAGTGTGTATGGAAATGGTTGTCATGTGTTCTTATCTTATGGTTATCTCTTAAGGTGAGTATCTCTGCTCTCTTAAGCATAAGTATCTCCAGCCACAATCAATAACTCATAGCACAAGTAATGGCAGCACACTTGACCTAGCCATGGCCATTCAATTTACGTCCCTGTGCATTAGCTTCGCTGTTTCTCCTGTAACTTTCTAAGGTGTGCCCTTCACTGGACGGGACGTACTGTTTTGTGTCATGATGGACTGAAATTTGTATTTAAATATGCATGTGATAATAATACAGTACATAAAGACTGGGCCCACACACAGAGCTGCTCTGTCTTAGTTTGATGGCTTGCATCTCTTTATGTATCCTTTGTGTTGTAAGCACCCTCATCATTAATTCATCTGACCCTTGTTTGCATGTTCTCCATCCAAGCAAATAAAGCTTTGTTGGAGTTTGTCTGCACGCTGCTTCAGTACAGAATGCATACATCCTCTCAGCACCCATAAATCATAGTGTGTCAGTGGCACTTAGCATTATTTGACATCCTTAGATAACCTCTCTGAAATGCATTGCTGCAGTTATATTCCACAAACTCTTCTGCGTTCTGCCCACTAGTTTTGTTCGGTTTGTATTAAAATCTCCCTCAAAACTTGCCTTTATTTTTTTGGGCACTTATGTAATACTCGTATCACTCGTGTACTCACTTGAGGGGTTTTAAAATGTGCTTTTGGGTCCCCTTTTGATCTATTTGTGGATGCTTGTGATATATCAAATATATTTACATTGATTTTGGGGTTGGTAATGTTTTTTTTAAAGTCTCTTTTTCTCACTAAGGCTGCATTTATTTGATTAGAAATATAGTTTTCTATTTGAATATATTTTGAATTGTAATTAATTTCTGTGATGGCAAAGCTGAATTTTCACCACTCTTGAATTACTCCACTCTTCAGTGTCACGTGATTCTTCAGAAATCATTCTAATATGCTGATTGGATGCTCAAGAAACATTTCTTGTTATCTCTTCTCTAACATTTAAACAGTCACTGTTAACTGTCAAAATTCCATGCATTTACCAAAATAACATTTTAAATATACATTTCTCATCACTATGATGCAGTGATAAAGATTCTTCCCAATCTTCAGAGCCACAATGGCTGCCTTGTCTCTAGTATGAGCCTCAATGGCTGGCTTGTGCCGAGAATCTCCCTGATGAAGAGGGTTTCCGCTATCGAGAGCCCAGGGTCTTTCCTGGAGTAAACACAGCTCAGATTGTGCGGCAGCCGGATATGAGGAGGAGGAGAAGAGACTCAAAAGCTCTCTGTGAAAGCTCATGTTGCTCCTTTGAAGTCCACCAGCTTCTTGCTTTTAATCTGCCTATCTCGCTCTCTCCTCTCTCTGGTTGTAATATAAATGTGTAATGTGCTTTTACATGTAATGTCCTTCTTGCACCAGTGTTCTTAGAGCAGTTTCAAATATTCATCGTTTCTGCGAAGAGTTATGGTGATATCAAAGGCACGATGCTGCATCTCATGGTCTTACATTTGTTATAATAGAAATGGAGTGATTAGAAACATTGCATTAATATTTATGGTGTTGCAACCACTTTAAATATACACAACATGCTTAAGTGCTTTATTTATGGCTATGAAAATGTTGGTTTGTTTTTTTCCCCTCTTCAGGCACGTCTTCCATAAAATGTGTGTGGATCCATGGCTAAATGAGCACTGCACCTGTCCCATGTGTAAACTTAACATTCTCAAAGCTCTGGGAGTTATGGTGAGCACACACACATGTTGGGTTTATATGTTTATGGGGACATTCCATAGGCGTAATGGTTTTCATACTGTACAAACTGTGTTTTCTATGGCCCTACACCTACCCTACACCTAAACCTAGCCCTCACAGGAGATTGTGCACACTTTTACTTCCTCAAAAAAACTCATTGTGCATGATTTATAAGCCTGTTTCCTCATGGGGACCTAAGAAATGTCCCCACAAGGTCAAAATTTACTGGTATTACTATCCTTGTGGGGACATTTGGTCCCCACAACGTGATGAATACCAGGTGCACACACACGCACGCACGCTAGCATGCGCACACACACACACACACACACACACACACACACACACACACACACACACACACACACACACACATTGGATTCCAAAGTTTTATGGAGACATTGCATAGACACAATGGTGTTTATACTGTACAAACTGTATGTTCTGTTCTCTTACTGTAAACATACCCCTCACAAACAAAGTTCAGCAGTTTTAGATTTTCAAAATTGCTATCTATCTACCTATCTGTCTGTCTGTCTGTCTGTCTGTCTGTCTGTCTGTCTGTCTGTCTGTCTGTCTGTCTGTCTGTCTGTCTGTCTGTCTGTCTGTCTGTCTGTCTGTCTGTCTGTCTGTCTGTCTGTCGTTCTGTCATTCGTTCAGTCTATCGTGCGTTCTAACGCTCTATCCATCTGTCTCAGTCTATCTGTCTATCAGTCTATCGTTTGTTCTATTGTTCTATCTATCTATCATTCTATCTATCTATCTAACGTTCTACCTTTCTATCGTTCTACCATTCTACCTATCTATCTATCTATTGTTCTATCGTTCTTTCTATCGTAAGATTTTTTTTTTTTAAAGATGTCTCTTCTGCTCATCAAGCCTGCATTTATTTGATTCAAAGTACAACAAAAACAGTACAATTTTGAAATATTTTTACCATTTAAAATAACTGTTTTCTATTTGAATATATTTTAAAATGTAATTTATTCATGTGATTTCAAAGCTGAATTTTTAGCATCATTACTCCAGTAAAACATTTATTATTATTATTATTATTATTATTATTATTATTATTATTATTATCATTATTATGTTAAAAAAATAATAGATAGAATAGATAGATAGATAGATGATAGATAGATAGATAGATAGATAGATAGATAGATAGATAGATAGATAGATAGATAGATAGATAGATAGATAGATAGATAGATAGATAGATTATAAAAAGTTTCTTAAACAGCAAGCCAACATTTTAGAATGATTTTTGAAAGTTTATTTGACACTGAAGACTTGAGTAATGATGCTGAAAATTTAGCTTTGCCACCACGTTAATAAATTACTTTTTAAAATATGTTCAAATAGAAAACATCTATATTTGAAATATTAAAAAATTGTACTGTTTTTTGAGTCAAATAAATGCAGGCTTGTTGTTCAAAACTGTCTTAAATGTAGTACAAAGACAACAGAAACATTGATCTCAGAGGGTAGCAGGTTATGGCACATTCATAAGGCTCTAATTTGATTTGTTGTTGTTATGATTTTATCATTATTTTCTCTTGAAAATAAAATCAAGTCCTGCAGTTTGATTAGGATGGATTGCCTGAATTATTACAGATCTGGGCATGTAAAGACATTACTGTAAAAAATGGCAAAATGAATATGTGTTGCTGGTTGCAACATGATAAAGATTGTTACACCATATAAAGTCATTTGGCCTATAATCTTGTTTTTGCACTGAGGGGTAGAGGATTTATGATCTAGTAGCACCCTCTGGTGGCCACTTCAGACATTTCATTGAATTTTTCATTTTACCAAAACATTTTCTGATTTCTGGAGATTTACATATGTGACCCTGGACCACAAAACCAGTCATAAGGTTAAATTTGACAAAACTGAGATTTATACATCATATGAAAGCTCAATAAATAAGCTTTCTATTGATGTATGGTTTGTTAGGATAGGACAATATTTGACTGAGATACATCTATTTGAAATCAGAAATCTGAGGATGCAAAAAAATAAAAAAGACTGAGAAAATCACCTTTAAAGTTGTACAAATTAGGTTCTTAACAATGCATATTACTAATCAAAAATTACATTTTGATATGTTTACAGTAGGAATTTTACAAAAAATCTTCATGGAACATGAACTTTACTTAATTTCCTAATGATTTTTGGCATAAAAGAAAAATCAAACATTTTGACCCATGCAATGTATTTTTGGCTATTGCTACAAATATACCCCAGCGACTTAAGACTGGTTTTGTGGTCCAGGGTCACATATATCATATATAATGTGACCTTGCACCATACAATATATATGTGACCTTGCACCATAAGGCTCAATTTTTTGTAATTGAGATTTATCTGAAAACTAAATAAATAAGCCTTCCATTGATGTATGGTAGGACAATAGTTGGTCGAGATACAGCTATTTGAAAATCTGAAATCTAAGGGTCCAAAAAAATGAAAATATTAAGAAAATCACCTTTAAAGTAGATAATTTTGACCCATACAATTTATAGTTGGCTATTGCTACAAATTTACCCATGTGACTTATGACTGATTTTGAGGTCCAGGGTCACATATGTTAATAAAATGACAAACAAGACATTTGTGTACTTACAGCCCAACCTGCCCTGTGTGGACAACATGGCTTTTGACATGGATCGGATGTCCCGCAGTCAGACTTCCAGCCAGAGGACGGCACTGGTGGACTTGTCCTCTGAGACCAGCATCAGTCTGGAGCCCCTCCGCCACTCCAGTTCCTCCCAGCTTCCCTCCGACGAAGAGCTCATTCCTCGCACAGGAGAGATCAACATTGCTGTCACTAGTAAGAGCAGGGCTTATTCTATATTTTGTCTCTCTTATTCTATCTGGATGTTCTTTAAAGGTGAAGTGTGTCATTTCTGCATCACCCAACTGAATTACAAAAATTCTTTTCAAACAGGCTTGTGGTTTGCTCTGCATGCTAAACTGGGATGTTACAAAGTATTTTGATGTTGAAAAAAGTCACACACTTCGTCTTTAAGTTTCTTCCTGTCACCTTTATTTGCTCACCTCTATTCCACCTTCTCCTTCATTTTCTCCCCAGCGGGGGCCGGGGGTAAGCTTTCCTTACTGTAGTGCACTGACTGCATCACTCCACCTGTTGTTCAGGGACATCTGTGTGCTGTGACTCATGCACTGCTGAGACTGAGCTCACTGATGTGAGCAGGTGTCTGTGCTCAACCGCAATGTGTCCCTGCACTTTACTGCAATAAATATTTTGTACTAGACTTCTTAAGTCATTGCGTGTATGTCATGGCACTCTGTGGTATCCCCTTTCTCACATATAATAATAATTTCACATATATATATATATATATATATTTGTGTAATTAACAGGATAATGTACATTCAGCCAGTCATTATCATATAATAAACACCTTCAGGATGATCACTCTGTAGACTGTCTGACTGTATATTGTTGCTCACATATTTTAGTTCTAGTAATGCACACATTTTTATAGTATTTAGTTATTATACTACTACTAAATACTATTTTATTTTGTTTACATATTTAAAAAAAGATTTACTGAGAATTTTCTTCAACTTCTAATGTAAATGTAAATTAGTTTTTATGCTCAATTGCAATTTGACATAAATGCATGGCTAGTTCAGATGATAAGATGCACCCTTTTTCTAAATGCTAATGCTGTTTTACACCTTGTATCTCTTTTATCTGTCATTATGGTGGCTTGACATGTCCATTCCATGCCGTTTGTTGCAAAATAATATTGTAAAATTCATAATAGTTGACAAATTTGCTACAACAGCCAACTCTAGGAACAACATTAGACCTTCATGAAAACAACATATATGTATATGGTGATATCATATTTAGTCTTTATATTGCATATTATATATTTTCTCTTGCATGTCAAAAAGTTTTAGGTAAATGTAGAAATATTTTAGACACAATGCACACCAGCATCTCAGAGGGTTTTAACAGATTTTATTTTATTTATTTATTTATTTATTTTTTTTTGTGGTTCATTTTCCTGTCACCTGGAATTGGATCAGAACTGTTTTTTTTTTTTCTGTCAGCATCTATGTACTCAAACTGTCCTCAAACCTGTGAATGAGCTTTGCTCAAGCTGGCTTAAAATAACCATCTTGTTTGCCTTTTATTTTTATTTCTATTTTAGTGAATCTGCAAAATGTGAATTATTAGACCAAAATAAGAGGGATCATACAAAATGCATGTTGTTTTTTATTTAGTACTGACCTGAGTAAGATATTTCACATAAAAGACATTTATATACAGTCCACAAGAGAAAATAATAGCTGAATTTTAAAAAATGATCCCGTTCAGAAGTTTACATACACTTGATTTTTAATACTGTGTTATCTGAATTATCCAGAGCTGTTTTGTTTTTGTTTTTTAGTGATAGTTGTTCGTGAGTCCCTTGTTTGTCTTGAACAGTTAAACTGCCCACTGTTCTTCAGAAAAATCCTTCACGTCCCACAAAATCTTTGTTTTTTCAGCATTTTTGTGTATTTGAACCCTTTCCAGCAATGACTGTATGATTTTGAGAGCCATCTTTTCACACTAAGGACAACTGAAGGACTTATATGCAACTATTACAGAAGATTCAAACACTCACTGATGCTCCATAAGAAAAAATAATGCATTAAGACCCAGGGATGTAAACTTTTGAACAGAATGAAGATGTGTACATTTTTCTTATTTTACCTAAATATCATATTTTTTTCCCATTTAGTACTGCCCTTCAGAAGCTACAGAAGATACTTACATGTTACATTTACCATGTATTTCAAATTCAAAAAGTTTTCATCCCCGGGCTTAATGCACCGTTTTTTCTTCTGAAGCATCAGTGAGCGTTTGAGTCTTCTGTAATAGTTGTATATGTAAAAAGATGGATCTCAAAATTATACAGGTATTGCTGGAAAAGGGTTCAAAAACACAAACATGCTGAAAAACCAAAGAATTTGTGGGACTTGAATGATTTTTCTGAAGAACAGAGGGCAGCAACAACTATCAGTAAACTAAAAAAAAAGCACAGCTGTGGATCATTCATGTAACAACATATATAGATATAAAGAATCAAGAATCAAGTGTATGTAAACTTTTGAACTTGAACAGGGTCAATTTTATAATTTCAACTATCATTTTCTCTTGTGGACTATATGTAAACGACATTTATGTGAAATATCTTATTCAGGTCAGTACTAAATAAAAAAGAACATGCATTTTGTATGACCCCTCTTATTTTGGTAAAATAATTAACATTTTGCATTTGGTGCATGTAAACTTTTGACCTCAACTGTAGTTATACCAAGCATTAACACACGTGTTGAGTGCGATAAAACTAAACTAAACAGCAGAAAACTGCATACACGTAAAAATAAGTAAATGCTCAAGAAACTACACACCTTTGTTGCAGAAACAGATGTAAGGTAATTACGCATTTGTGGGATCATTTATTATTTACCAACCATTTGTCCTGGTGCTATGTCTTTAAAATATTATGTTCAGCAGTTTTAACCCCTCCTGTTGGCCTGTGTTTGTATTGTAGTGATTAATTATATTGAAGAACCCAGAGCAGGTGTATGTGCTAGAACAGCTCTGCAATTTATTCATGTTTTTGGTTGTTTCTGAAATCTCTTGTCTCTAAATTCTGTAAAAATGCTACTATTTTTATAGAATTTACAGATATTTAAAAATAAATACATACAAAAATGTCTATGTGGAATACTACTACTTTCTAATGACATGGTCTTCCTAACAGATGCAAAATCTTCTCTGCTTTGTAAATGTCCGGCTAAACCAGCACTAAGTGTCATGTGCTCTGAATGTGCTATGTTCAGTTTCGCTCTCGTCTCGTCTTGACCATCGCTTGCCTATGGTTTCCTCTCCTGTTCCATGGATTAGAGAAGTGTTCCTCTTTTTCTTCACGCCTCCACCTGTCGCCAGTTTCCTCTTCTCTTCGGCTCTCTGTCGAGATGATACCCTGGCCGCGCCCTCACCAAAAAATGACCCCTCCCCCTTTTACTCTGTTAACAGAAGAGTGGTTTATTGTTGCCAGCTTCGGCGTCCTCTCTGCTCTCACGCTTTGCTACATGATCATCAGAGCCACTGCCAGCACTTCTGCCTATGAGTGAGTATTGTAGATTTGTAGATAGATGTTTAGAATGCCATCACTAAATACATTAACAATGAGTTAGCACCTACTTTGTCGCATTAGTGTCCTAATACATTAATGTACTACTATTAAGTGTCATAAGGTTGATTTTTATCGGTTGTCATTTTCAACTATAATATATTTTGTGTTTTCAATTATTACCATGTGCCTCACATCAATGCTTGTTAAATGTTTTTTTTTCTGTTTCCTTTGTTTTCTTTTTCAGACTGAAGTTGGAATGAAGATTTTTCTTTATGGCGTCCTGATTTCTAAAACAGAAATGCATCCTGGAAAACAAAGTTGCACTTCAAGTCCGTTTCTTACACATTCATTGATAGTGTTAATAGAGCTAACTTTAACCTTTGTAGACTTCAGCACATTTAAAGCTTGTCACTGGATGATATTGCTAATGAACTTTCTACAGCATACATGTTAAGTGTCTTTTAAATTTGTATATTTTTTTCAGATCCTTTGGTTTGTCTTTGGTTTGTCATGTGAATTATATTTTTAAAGCAATTTTTGTGCGTGTATTAAAATTTCTTTGTGCAAAACTCTCTTTTTGTCTCATTTTAGTAAATTAGTAGTTAGTACTTAATGCTTCTGTCTCTCTCAGTTTACTGGTGAGACTCCTGAATCTAATTTTCACTTTCAGACCAGAAACCTCCATCATGTCACATGTTTACTAGACACAATATTGATTTACTGTGGCATATAATAGCTCTACAATTCAGTAGTGCCTTACAGTAAGTCAAGCCAAAAGCACGAAAAATACTGTAATACATCTATGAAGACAGATTGTGTTTAGTATCAGCCTAACATTTAATGCAACTTAAACAGCTCCAGCACAGTTTAGCCGGAAATCTGGAAGGATTACTTAATGGAGTGAAGCATATTTTGCTGAATTGTCTAATATGCATTATTATTACACGACTACACGGAATACTCTATTCTGATCGGTCAGTTCACATATTCCGAGGTGTGTTATTCCCCCGGTAATAACCAGTGAAAACTACTCTTACAAAAATTAACCATGATTTTATTGTACTAAAAGTGTAGTAACCATGTTTTTTTTGGCATATTGATTACCATTTGTATAACCACAGTTTTACTACAGATACCATGGGTAAACTATGGTTAGTGTAGCAAAACCATTGTTAATTTGTGGTTACTATGGATTAACTGTAGTATAACTGGTTTTATTTGTAATAAAACCATGTTAAGTTTTCATATGGGTAATAACAAAGGCTCATCCGGGTAACTGCAGTCAGCGCTATTCACCTGCTAAGAATATTTTATCTTCGTGGAAACTTTGTGTTTTTGTTTGGCTAATAAAATATTACAACTCAAGTCAGTATTCTAGGTACAAGTATTTAATTCTGTCATCCTGGTATCGCGGAGTCAGATCCGCTCTCTCGTTTCATACATGCAGCTGCTGCAATTTTGTGATGATTGTAATGGATTGTAAGATTTTAACTGGTAAGATTTTAAAACAGTTTGTGGTGAAATCTAGTTTGAGCTTGCCACATTGCTTTCTTCACGAAAGCTTTGCGTTCAAAAATGACAACTCAAATCAATATTTAGTGTCTAATTATTTCGTTTTGTGCCCAGTAGCTGTGTAATAAGCGGGATAATGTACATCCAGTCGTTATTGTAAAATAAAGCCCTTCAGTACATTATCCCCTACTGAGGCCGTTAGAACATAATTTTTAAGAATAAAATATCCAGCACTTTTACTGATATTCCAAAGTAAATCAGTACGTTTTTTATTCATTTCATTTTTTATATATTTATTTACCTGCTTAAGGGTTGCAATATTTTGACATACATACTGTGTATAATTAAATGCATTTTAATAATAGACTAAATGGAGAAGCGCATCCACACATTTGTCTTAACAGTCATGATTGATGCAGGTCAATAGTTGCAACTTATTCTAGTTTGTCTATGCTGGACATAATAGAAATAAAATAGAAAACGTAGACATATAAATTATACATGAAATTTTAAACCTTATGTTGAAAATTCGTTTCCTAATTGTGGTTTTAAAAATTGTTGGTAAATCTTAATATACTATATTATCACCGAATCTTGGATCTCTCTTAATTAGCACCGGTTTGGAAAATAAATAAACATTATTTTTGGCCAATTTTGGGATAAAAAAGTACAGAAATATTTAGTTTGAGCAAAGTCAGTACATTTTAGTCCAATACAATATTATTTATTAGCTTTGTTGGGTAAAATAAAAGCTCTCTTGGTAAAAATGACAAAGTAAGGGTTAAAACAAGGAGCTGTATAATCACAAACACTTATTATATACTAGACATAATATAAATAAAATAGAAAATGTAAACATATAAATTGCTCAAATATGTTTGAACCTTGTGTTGTGTTAAAAATCTTAATCTTAACCTAATTTTGGTTTTAAAAATTGTTGGTAAATCTCATTATGCTATATTATCACTAAATCTTGGATTTAATGTTTCTGTCAACTTGTTTTCTTTCAGTTAGCAAAGGTTTCTTTTTTAAAATGATTGGCCATAGGCCTCACTGAACTGTGCTTACGCACTTCAGTTTTTGAGTGAAAAGAAATAAATCATTATTTGCGACTAACTTTGGATAAATTTGTAAGCAATTTTTGTAGGCCAGTCATTTTGGCAAGTAAAAAGTATATAATAATATTGTTTTGAGAAGTTATTATACCCTGTTTGAGCAAAGTCAGAATGTTTTAGTCAATACAATAACATTAATTAGCATTTTCATCTAAAATAAAACACCTCTGGGTAAAAATGACAAAACCAGGGTTAAATCAAAAAGCTGTTTATTCACAAAACACCCAAACACTTCCATTAAAAAAATCTGATTTCAACTGAGAAGCTTGATGGTAATTAATTGGTCTGGTGTCAAGGACATAATGAGTGTTGATTACACGTAACCGACCGGCATTGATTTTGTGCTGAGATGAAATGTCAAATTTGAGCACAACCTTTATGGAGGAGGTAAATAAGTCTTTTCAGTCAGCAGGAGCTGAATCTTGAATATTTCATAAGCATTCATCAGAAGAATCTTTCCTTCTTTCATCCATCTCATTTTCTTTCTATCCCCTGCTTTACACAGATACAGAGTATTATCACAAATGCCCTTTATGTCTTGATCTGACCCCATCATTTTTGTTGTTTGTCTGTTTTCAGGTGGTCATTTCTTCAACCGTAATTCTGTGTCTCCACGCAGCGTAGTCTGTGAGATGGAGCTTCCAGACATCCAGGCGTCTCTGGATATGTACGACGACAACAAATCCTGAGGACACGCACCTCCTCCACCTCAAGCCCATTCCTCCATCGTCCTCTCCCCGACCCCAGACTGTGGGGAACAACCTTTTACGAGTGTGAAATGGAGTATTGACAGTGAGCACACTGACTCTGGCGATAAACTCTACCGCTGTAGAACGGTCTTCGAAGCGATCGGTCGCCTCAAGTGGATGTGATTGGACTATTGCACCATCATCAGCCTCCTTACACTTTTACACTTACTTTTTCTTTGACTTTTTGAAAGACTATTTCAAAAGACATCTTTTTGCAGACGTCTGTGGATGGCAGACCTCTTTATCTTGGTATCCTCGGTTAGCCACAAATGTTGTGTTAACTGTTGTCTCATGTATGTAATTTGCTGACCGTTTTTAAGTTCCCATGCTTAATATCGTTCCAGATGGGGAAGACTCTCTCTCTCTCCCTCTCTCTCTCTCTCTCTCTCTCTCTCTCTCTCTCTCTCTCGTGGACAGTCGTGAAAGCAGGACTGGAAACTGAGCCTTTATAGAAGAGCTGTCTGCTTTGTATCTCTGCTTTTGTAGCTAAACAAGATGCAAACGAACTTGTCCTTCATATGCTGAAATGCTGCAGCTTCACGTTTAGTGCTGGCCCGTTAGCACTCGAAACTCCTCGACAAATCACCGTTACTTCCTTGTAGAAATATACAGTATTTCTCTGTACATAGAAGGAAAATGTTTTAAACATGTATTTAAAGAAAATCCTATGGAATACCTACAGCGAATACTAATCAGTTCCAAGCAAGGGGACCTAATATATATATATATATGTGTATATATGTATACACACATATATACATGAATATATGAATATATACAGTATTTGCATATAATAATTCATGTATCTCTCTCTCTCTCTAAGTGGCCTCTTAGCACAGTTTGTCTTTCCTGGATCTTGTCCGTGCACAAGAGTGTCTGTCTCTTTTGTGTTCTCGTTTTGGGGGGGTGGCATTGTGACCATACTGGCCTGCACTCACAGAGATCTTTGTGCTGATTCTGCATCAGTTTTGTTTTCTGTCATATGTAGTTGCAGTCAGGACAGGGCAGGAGCTCGACTCTTAGACACTCAGTGAGTAAAGGCTCTGCTTTATGTGGGTCATGATATGGGCTACCTATGTTACATACTGCCTCAGCATTAAACTTGTCATAATTGCCTATACTGCTTTCTTTCTTTGGGTGAGGTTTAAAATTAACATAAATATGTGTTATTTATATGTTTAATATAATTTTTTTTTTAATTTTCATAAAAGTTCTATATAGCTTTGTTTTAATTTTAGTACTTTAACGTTTCCACCTTATTCTTCAACGCAACAGTAAGCCTACAGGCGAGACTTTAAGCCAGTTTAAGAATAACAACGTGTAGTAAATGGTAAAACAGTTTGCGCTACAAACCAGTGTGTTCATAATTAAGATAATTCATTAAAATATTATGGTAAGACACACCAATTTGCAATATCAACCAGCAAAACAAGCTGTTTTGTACAGCAAAAAATTGCTGGATGCAGATGGGACCGGTAGCAAGACCCATAAAATTTAAAAGTACAAATTGCTGCACCTGCCCCTTTTCTTTTTTTTTTTTTAGGGATCAATCCAGTAGCGCTGAAACCCAATAGTTACAGTGGCCAAGGATCAGCAATCTCCACTTAAAACTGATCGGGCAATCCAAACCGCAAATCGTAGAGACTTAGTAGTACTCCCTCCGTCTACAACATCACCAAGGCTTGCCTCAATCGGTCTGATGGGTGCTACAGTTATCGGTCATAACTCCTTAACCTATTGTCAAAGACTTAAGTGTCTTTTGTTGTTGGGATTTACGGGTGTCTTGCATTTTTTGTAAAAAATTTACTTTTGCGAACTAGTCCTAAACTGTAAAAAGTTTTCACCAGTTTCAACTTAAAAACTTAAGTTTAGCAGCTGTCTTAAAATTTTAAGTTAAATCAACGTATGTCATTTCACCTCACAAGTTAAATCAACTTATTTTTATTGTAATAAGTTAAAAATGACTTGTAGTTTTACGCTGATTTAACTTACATTTTTAAGGTGAATCTGGTGAAAACTTTTTTACAGTGTAGGTTTTTCGCTTGATCGGAACCAAACCAATGCAGGAAGATTTTCTGGAGAGTGAATATCAATAATTATCAAAAAAAAAAAGTCGAACTCTTGACTCTTTGTCGCAAAGGGACGCAAAAATGTTGGAAAAGGGCAAGGTCGCCTTTACTAAAACGGCTATAACTTTTAAACAGAATTGTGATATGTTCGCCAAACTCACAACAGTATGTAAGAGCTGAATCTGATGTCACATAAAAAGGCATGGAGCTTGGTGCTGCTATAAGAGGAGGGGAAATGATCAAATTATAAAAAAATCCACAACTACACAACAGTTTGTCCTATTAATGTGAAAAATTGGTACACACTGTCTTGGTTCAAAGTGCCACAGGCGTCTATAAGGACATTTGCATATCTCAAAAAACATGCCCACCATAGACCGATGAATTTTGAGCACCTGTTAGACAAGGTTAACAGAGGTTGATTGGAACGAAACTTAATGGGTCTGTTTGACTAAGGCCCTAAAGGTGTTTGAGAAATTTGAAAGAAATCAGCCACTGTGGGCCGATATTGCATTTTTCAAGGGTGTAAACGATTGTATGTTGCACAGTTTTTCACACATACGCACAATATTCATATCATACGATAGACCTCCTTGTTCTGAATGACTTTGCATCTAGAATCACTGCTGTCAATCAAACTGTTAGTTAAATGATTGAGAAGATGTAAAACACCTACTTCTATTCCTAGGTTTTTCTCTCTTTCTAATCTGAAAAAAAAAAAAAAAAAAAAAAACACTGCAGTACAATTCTCTGGACTCTCTAGGTTAATAAATATGTATTAAAAAAAGTTACCCTTTGGGAAGTTATAACAATGTCATTTAGAAAATGGGCCTGTCAAAATATACCCAAAAAACCTATAAAGCCTAAACTAAAACTTAAAATTTCACGAAACCTGGTTAGCACACGCGACAGGTGATTCTAAACAAGCATGCAAAGTTTTAGGAGAACGAACCACAGCTGCCGCAACAGTCATAAACATTAAAAAGCATATTTCTATGGTATTTCCAAAAATCCTTTTTTTGGTCATTGATTTAGGTGGTTACAGGCTTGCTAAAAATATGTAATGTCTTTTTTCATATGTGCTTAAAAGCCTTAAAGTGCTTGAACTCCGGTATTTGCTGCTTCCAGCTACATTTTTTTTTTATTGTAAATTGTACGCAAGACAGGGAACTTCCAACAATATAAGGCCCATCCACCATAAGTAATATGTATAATCACCATTAATAATAATTACACTCACAATAATAATAGCAATAATGAGGGGAAGAAAACAAGAAGCAAAAATCAAATGAAGTATATAAAGACATCAAATAAAAATACACTGAAATAAACATTTTGAGATACAGAAACAGAGTTTAAAACTTTTATTTAATTTTTTTTTAAAGTAACTGAAGCTCTGAAACATTTTCACAAACTCACAAATAAATATATTAAAGGAGGGCTTACATTTTTGCATTTGCATGTATGAATATATTTACCCAGCAATAAAACAAAGTTGACAACAACGAAGAAATGAAAATTTAAATCTCACTTAAACGCACATGCTTATGGAAAAAATAAGGTGGATATTTAATTTGTATAAGTTGTCAAAGCAACATTTTCATTTAAATTTCTAATACTAATTTAAAATGTAATTATTATTTATCCACCTTTTTCTTTAACATGGCTTATGGGTGAGACTTTCAGTTCATTGGAAGAATAATGAAAAGAATAACAACGTGCAGTAAACAGTAATATTGTTTGGACTACAAGCCAGTGTGTTCATAATTAAGGCAATACTTTAAAATAATATGGTAATACACACCAATTTGCAATATTAAGCAGCAAAACAAGCTGTTTTGTACAGATGAAAATAGCTGGATGGATGAGACCAGAAGCCAGACCCATTAAATTTACAAATGGCCATGTCTTACATTAAGAAAAAGGTGGATATTCTGTTTTATTTTTGCTTAAATTTAATAAATGGAAATGCTAGTTTTAAATTTAGTTGACAATAACAACACTGACACGGATGGATGGATGGATGGATACAGTATATAAGCTTTATTAAAGGGATAGTTCACCCAAAAATGATAATTTGATGTTTATTTGCTTACCCCAACGGCATCCAAGATGCCAGCAAAACACAAACGGAGATTTTTAACAAAAACCGGTGCAGTCTGTCAGTCAAATAATGGCAGTCAATGGTTACCAAATCTTTAGAGGAAAGAGAAACATACACAGACAAATCCAAATTACACCCTGCGGCTCGTGGTGATACGCTGATGTCCTAAAACACGAAACGATCGGTTTTTGTGAGAAACTGAACAGTATTTATATCATTTTTTACCTTTGATACACAGCCAAGTCCATCTGTCCTGAGCACGAGCTTTGCATCCGGCTAGTTTAGGTGTGAACGCGCTCTGGCGTAGTATACGCAAACGCCATAAGGGGAAATCGGTTAAAAGTCCCGGATGAGTTTGCGCAAGCAAATGTAATCTTTTAGCTTTAATTCGGTTTGAACAATCAGGATAAGCGCAAGTAATTACCATTTTGAATAGCCGCTATACCCACAATCTCTGTGCACTGTGTAAACAATGAGTGTCGTATACACGCGACAGATCGCTTCCGGAGTTTGCGTATACTACGTCAGAGCGCGTACACATGTCACGAGCCGAAAGCTAAACTCGTGCTCAGGAGAGATGGACGTGGCTGTGTATCAAAGGTAAAAAATGATACAAATACTGTTCAGTTTCTCACAAAAACCGATCGTTTCGTGTCTTAGGACATCAGTGTATCGTCACGAGCCGCAGGGTGTAATTTGGATTTGTCTGTGTATGTTTTTCTTTCCTCTAAAGATTTGGTAACCATTGACTGCCATTATTTGACTGACAGACTGCACCGGTTTTTGTTAAAAATCTTCGTCTGCAGTGTTTCCCCTACCATTATCTTAGGGGGGCGCCCCGCCCCCCCAACGGCACCCCCCGCCCCCCTTGAATGTCAAGTTCATTTTATTTTTGATATAGCGTCAGATCACAATAGAAGTCATTAAGGTTATCTTTCCTATAGAACAGGGCTATACATTGTTCTTTTATTAAACAAACTAAATTGCCTTGTGTTATTTATCTTATTTACACGAAGGCATGTCATTTCTGTCTTTACATGATCGCGTGTTTACAATGTCTCATCTGCGAAAACACAGACGGGATCGCGGACTCCATTCATAAAAACCGAATCTACTATAGCGCGAAATGCCACGTAAATTCGTCGATTTTTGGATTAATAAATCAAAAGTTGGTCTGTTACTTCATTCAAATCGCGATATGGACTAGTGTCTGTGAAAACTGAAATGCAAAAAGACCGTTTCAATATGAATCCTGCATGCTCCGTTTGCCTCTGTATGTATGAATGGTGGAGACGCGCTTTTACTACACGCATATACTGAAGCACACGTGACGCTCCCGCTAATTTTGGGCATTTACATCTCGCATGAACAGATAAACTCAATATCCAAAGCTGCTGTGAGTGTCACTTTTACCGTTTCATTTGAGAAAACTAGCATCATAACATGCTGTACACACACAGAAACTTCAAGGCAACCTGTCAAAATAAAAGTAACATGTAACAGAACATTAGTCTTGTATTACTTTTGTACAGTATAATGTAGTTGTTTATATATTCCTATTTAAATAATTGACATGAAACAATATATATGATAAAAATAAATATAACAAGATTAACCACTTAATTGTAGAAAAAATACTACAATTATTATTTAAATGTTAAATTATTATTATTTATTGATTTTAACAGTAAACCTCTGTTTGTTTGCCAAAAATTAAAAGGGTTTATTTTTCATTTGATTAAAAATAAATAAATGTTTATACTTTTAATTTGATTATGAGAAAAAATAATACACACAAGAATTAAAAAAAAAAAAAGAAGCAAAAGTTGGTAGAGCCCTATTGTTCAAAATGTTAAAATAGAGAGTTTTGGACTTATTTTTCCACTGAATAAGTCTATAATAATGTTTTCGTTATTTCACAAAGTAGGGTAAAGTACCGGGAAAAAAAAAGTAACGTTGGCTACCGGCACCCAACCCCCTAAGCCCCCCCCCCCCCCCCCAACACTGGAAACCTAGGGGAAACACTGGTCTGTGTTTTGCTGAGGAAACAAAGTCAACTACATCTTGGATGCCGTGGGGGTAAGCAAATAAACATCAAATTATCATTTTTGGGTGAACTATCCCTTTAAGGCTTTTTGAGCTCAGGTGTGGAATGTGCGTCGTTTCATGCTCACAGAAGTGGCACGGGCCTCTTTAGAGTTCAAAAGAATACATGTGTAAAATTAATAGAAAGTGTAGTAGATGTAATTTTTTTTATTTATTCCTATTACACAGTACTTACTTTTGTAATAACTATTACAAAATGCGCACCATTAAGTGTGACCTTTAGCTTCCTGGAAAGCCTTATAAATAGTTTGCTTTCAAATGTAATTAGACGCTATTGTAGTGATTTAATTTCATTCAGTTTAGTGTGTATAACCTTTTCGTTTATGATTCCTTGGTGCTTTTTCACATTTGAAACGCCTGTTTGCCTCCCACAATAAATCACTGGCTCTGAGGTAATGCTTTAATCCGCCGCAAGATGGCGATAGAGCGCTCTGGACTGATCTGCTGCAGGAAATAACCGAGAGCAGAAATGAAAGTTGCTCGAGTGTACATTAACTGAACGTTTACTAATGACTCGATTTAAATGGCGTTTACTTTAACATTAGTTGCTTTGATAATTTACCACGAACTGCTCACGGGTTCCAACAGCTTCGAGCTAAGTAGGAAATATCTAAGGGACGGAGAACGATTGAAGACTTTTCAGCGAGTACATGAAAACAATGAACACTATCAGAGACGGATTAATTTCCAGGTAACGCACATTTAGTGGACTAACATTAATATCTCACACAGCATTAAGTAAGAATCGTAACTCAATCACTACGGATGCTAAGTGACAATGGATGTGTTTCAAAACCTAGTGAACTGCCTAACTAGATACTAGATACAGTTTTAGGCGTCAAAGGTGAGCTCACTCACACTAACACAGTGTAATGCTGTCTAGTTAGGTAGCATACTTGGTTTTGAGAGGCAGCCAATAACTAGCTGATTTTAATGTATCTAAATATATTAGAACTTTGTCTCACGGAACACATTTGAAAACAAAATGTAGGCAATGCCCATAATACCATTAGTTTCTGTCATGTCATATGACATTTCCTCATGTGATTAATATCTCACCTGTTGCTCAAGCTGTCTCTGGTCATGTCTTGTTTTGTTTCGTAGAACTCACTCAAGAGACAAGCCTTTCTGAATTCAGCGCTGAAGAAATCAAACCACTCTGCCCATTATGGCATCAACCAGTTCTCTGACTTATCTCCGCAGCAGTTCAAAGGTGACTTATAGATGCTTAGAAATTAATGCACTTAAAATGATGGCAACTAATGTGTCTCATTTGTTTCTCAGAGCGATATCTCACAGCCCAGTCTGAGACGGCTCAGAAGTTTGACCCCTCCAGGTCTGGAATTCAAGTTAGGATGAATTATCCACCTAGGTTTGATTGGAGAGACCAGGGAGTTGTCGGACCAGTCAGAAACCAGGAGTCGGTAGGGTGTAGATGTTATGTTAGGAAGTTACACTCAAATGCAAATACTCAAAACATGACTTTTTTCTTTTTTTGTAGTGTGGAGGATGCTGGGCCTTCAGTGTGGTGGAGGCCATTGAAACAGTGGCTGCTAAAGATGGTGGAAAACTGCAGCAGCTCAGTGTGCAGCAGGTTATAGACTGCTCTTATAAAAACAGCGGCTGTAATGGCGGATCTCCTGTTGGAGCTCTGGATTGGCTTAAACGGGTGCTTTCATCTGCTTTCTTTTTTTCTCATGATGATATAACTGAGAAATTAAATTATTTTATTGATATTGATACTGATAGTGGAATCACAACTGTCAACATTGATGGTTGGGATACCCTTGCCAAAAAAACAACAACAACAACAAAAATGTTTTTAACTTTGATGATAATTTGAAATGTTTGTAAAGCACCAAATTAGTATATTAGTTTAATTTCTGAAGGATCATGTGACACTGAAAACTGGAGTAATGGCTGCTGAAAATTCAGCATTGCTTTCACAGGAATACAAATCTTTTTTTTTCTTTCTTTCTTTTTATAAATATAAACACTACCAGGCAGAAGTTTTTGGACAGTAATATTTTTAATGTTTTTTTAAAGAAGTCTCTTCTGCTCACCAAGCCTGCATTTATTTGATTCAAGTACAGCAAGAACAGTAACATTTTGATATATTTTTACTATTTAAAATAACTTATCTATTTGAATGTGTTTTAAAATATAATTTATTCCTGTGATCAAAGCTACATTTTCAGCATCATTACTCTAGTCTTCAGTGTCACATGAGTTTTCAGAAATCATTCTAATATGCTGATTATTATTATTATCAATATTTAAAAACAGTCGAGTACATTGAGTACAAAAAATTCTACTCTGCTGTTTTAAACAAAATTCAGCTTTAAAATCACAGGAATAAATTACATTTTAAAATATATTTGAATAAAAAACAGTCATTTTAAATAGTAAAACATATTTCAAAATTTGCTGTACTTTGGATCAAATAAATGCAGAAAAAAGTAATATTCTGAAATATTATTGCAATTTAAAATATCAGTTTTTCATTTTAATATACTTTAAAATATAATTTAATTTAAGATGAATTTTTATCAGCCATTACTCCAGTCGTCAGTGTAACATGATCCTTCAGAAATCATTCTAATATGCTAATTTATTATCAACGTTGGGAAAAAGTTGTGCTGCTTAATATTTTTTGGAACCTGTGATAATTTTTTCAAGATTCTTTAATGGATAAAAAGTTAAAAAGAACAGCATTTATTCAAAATATAAATCTTTTTTTAACAATAAGTCTTTGCTATCACTTTTTATCAATTTAACACATCTTGTCTGAATAAAAATATTAATTTCTTACAAAAAAGAAAGATTGAAAAATTACTAACCCCAAACCTTTGAACGATTGTGTGTATTGTTTGAAAAATTTTTTTTAAGAAAAATTGTATTTGACATATTTACATTTGATTTCACAATATTACTTTTTTTCTGTATTTTTGATCAAATAAACACACCCTTAATGAACATAAGAATCTTCTTTAAAATATATATACTTTTTAATTAGTATTTTAATAAAGGTGTTAGTGTAAAAAAAGTCAAGTGTAAAAAAATTAATTTGTCTGTACCAGCCACGACAAGCTGCTCATTAAAGGTGTTCATCATCCCAGAAATGCCATAATTGGCACATTCTAATATCCTGTTTCGTATATCTTTTTTTATTTCAGACCAAACTGAAGTTAGTGAAAGAGGCGGAGTATCCTTTCAAAGACGTGGCAGGAATCTGCCAGTACTTTCCTGAGTCTCATGCTGGAGTGGCAGTGAGGAATTACTCAGCTTATGACTTCAGGTAATAGATGTAGCATGCAGATGGCTTGAGCTTTACACCGACAGTCAGCTGTACCGTTGCATTAAGTGCAGTGTAGACCTCATGTACTATTTAAAATTCAAGGTTGAAGTTTGGTCGGGATGTCGGCCAATGTTTTATGTTTACTCATCTGTTCTTGTCAACTCTGTTTGCAACTCAGGGTCAGGTGCTGAACGGCCACTGACTGTACACTTTCAAAGCTCACATACCAAAAACCAAATGCACTTCTGACCTGGGTTTCGTTGTCTTAAATTTGTGTCAGATGTCACTGTGTCTCACATAGTGTTCTGTCTAGGGCTGCCACTAATGACTATTTTTATTTAGACTAATTTATCGATTAATCTAAACGATTAATTTTTCCACAAAAAAATAAAAAAAATGTACCTAAGAACATTTTATTTTGAATAATTAAATTTGATTATTAAAATTTAATGGAACCATTAAAATGAAATCCAGAAAAGTAATGGAAAATAATTTGGTAAAATATAACTGTAAAATTCAATTAATTAGATAGGCTTGTTGATTAAATAATAATAATAATAATAATAATAATAATAATAATAAATATGGCCCTATAATTATATATATATATATATATATATATATATATATATTTTTTTTTTTTTTTTTTTTTTTTTTTTTTTTTTTTCTGGTAATAAAAATAGATGTAAGTGAACATTAGCCTTTAAAATTACTTAAAATACATATATAATAGCAACGAGGCAATAATAATTAGTTCAAATAAAGAATCAAAAGCAAAAAATCATATGGTTTTATTGCACAAAACGTTACAACATAGGCCTGCAGAGGGCGTAAACGGCCTGCTGATTGTTTTTACACTTCATTGTGCGATCTAATCCTTTTTAATATTGACTAATGAACATTTAAGTCAAATGTCCACTTAATCTTTAATATTTGGCCACATTTTTACTACAGAAATGCTATAGCCACAATAATTTAATGAATATGTGGATATCAAAACGTGTAAACTTAGAGTGAGGGTTTAAACTTTTATTTTAAAATCGCGATTAACACTTAGCATAATGACACAATATTTATGTAATCTCCTGAGTTTGCATAGCTTAATAAATGATTTACCTTACAAATCTGATGAAATGGTGCACGTTTCCTTTTTTGAGGAAAACATTTCAGGATTTCTCCCCATATAGTGGACTTCTATGGCGCCCCCGAGTTTAAACTTCCAAAATGCAGTTTAAATGCAGCTTCAAAGGGCTCTAAATGATCCCAGCCAAGGAAAAAGTGTCTTATCTAGCGAAACGATCGTTTATTTTCTAAAAACATTTACAATTTATATACTTTTTAATCTCTACACAGAGTACACACAGAGCTAGACAAGACGAGCATTTGAGGTTAAAAAGTATATAAATTGTAATTTTTTTAGAAGATAATCGATCGTTTTGCTAGATAAGACCCTTCTTTCCTCGGCTGTGATCGTTTAGAGCCCTTTAAGCTGCATGTTGGAAGTTCAAACTCGGGGGCACCATAAAAGTTAATTATATAGAGGGAAATCCTGAAATGTTTTCCTCAAAAAACATAATTTTCTTACGACTGAAGAAAGAAAGACATGAACATCTTGGATGACAAAATAGTACATTATCTGTAAATTTTTGTTCTGAAAGTGAACTACTCCTTTAACTGAATCGTAGCATTTGTGAATTCACAATTATGCTTAATTATGATTTTAAAATGGATTTAATATATAATGCAGCCTTGGAAAACAGTCTAATAATACGTTTCATAGATTCTCGTTCGTGAAATGCACCACTTCTGGTATTTTGCCGGTTACTCGACTAAAACAAAATGAAATTGAGGATTTTACCAACGAATCGCGATAGCCCTACAGTAGTTCTGTCTTAACCAACTGGGATTGATATGTTGTTACAGTGGACAGGAGGAGATGATGATGAGCGTGCTGGTGGAATCAGGACCTCTTGTTGTCATTGTGGATGCCATCAGCTGGCAGGATTACCTAGGTGGCATCATTCAGCACCACTGCTCTAGCCACAACGCCAACCATGCCGTACTGATCACCGGTTATGATACCACAGGTACACACACGCAGACACGGGTGGTTAAACACTCTTTACTTGTGCCTCGGAGCATATAAAGGTTCAGAGCGCTGGCCTTCACGGATTACGTCCTGTCAAGGGCACAAAATTGAGCCGACATTGGCAAACACTGGCTGTGCGCCAACATCCCAGAAAACTGCCTGATGTGTCTGCACTATAATCAGCAAGCTGTCCGCAGCGTTTATCCTCTGCAATGATTTGTTTTCTCTTGTTTGTGTACTAGTTTGAATTAAGTACTTCCAGCACAAAGTAGATAAATTGATGCATTATTAATCATTTCACACCGTTATAGGTTACATAGTATGACTTGTTATTAATCATTTCCCATCTCAGGTATGTTTTCAATGATATGTCTTCATATTTTCTGACAGGGGAAGTGCCGTATTGGATAGTACGCAATTCATGGGGGACCTCATGGGGTGACAATGGATATGCTTACATAAAAATAGGAAACAATATGTGTGGTAAGTTTGTAGTATGTAGTGACCCACTTTTAATGTTTTTTTTTACCTTGTTGACAGTCAGTTTCCTAGATAAGTGATACACACAATGCAGTTCTGCTGCTGTGAGGCATTGTGTGCGTTCATAAATATTCATGAAACCTTTGGGAAACACTCAATACTGCTTACAATGAAAAAATCAAATCATAAACGCCTAGCTGATCATGTTTAAATTCATATCAGATCATTTGAAAATGACATAGTAAGGTTATTTTGAAATTATGATCTTGGAAGGACTTTACACAATGTCCGATGACAATCAACAGCAACTCTTTTTCTTTTTCCAGGCATTGCGGACAACGTGGCTGCTGTATTTGTGTAATTGTCGATAATCTTTGTACTTCTGTTGAAAAGACCGTGGCAGATCGACATTTTAAAATATCACCCTCAGGATGGAAATCCATCAGTGTAGCTGATGAGAATTGTAAAAATTCTCACGGGGATGCGGATAACAAATCCTGTTGCCTCTCGAATGCAAAGCAAGTACGCTGCTATTTGAGCTAATAGACCACATTCTTAATCCAAGCCACTGTAGCCCAAAATAATCAGAGTCAGAGCCGGATTTCATTTTAGTTCTACAACACACATCGGCTAGATTTGTTTATAATGATGTTTTAATATTCAGAAAACAAATATAAGTACACAACTAAACACTCATTGCACTGATATAGGATACACAAGTAAATGTATCTGAAAAATGTGAAATTATTATTATATGTGAGTACTAATAGGAGCCTTAAAGAGTTTTAAAAGAAAAAGCGTATTACTACAGTATAATGTAACAGATATTTAGAATTATCTGCTTTTAGAAACACTTGTAACTACAAAGTTTATATTTTATTGTTTTACATATATTTGCTATTGCATTTTAAGAATAATCTGAATTGTTTACTTTATATAAACTCTATTCTCTATTTTGACAAAAACATGGTCTATTTTTTTCTAAATAAACAAGAAGTTTCTCTATATCTGTATATGTGTATATTTTATTTACAAAATAGAAATTGGTTAATTACACGTTAGAATATTACATTATATTGACAGTATATACACACGCATCAATGGTTTTACTGCTGTTTTGTTGACGCTGCTGTTAAATTGACTTTTAAATTCATATTCTAGAACTGTAAATTCAGCACAGCTTTGTAGCCTCTCATTCTGCCATTCAAAAAGTTTTTGGTGACATCTTGGTGATGGTAGACTTGTGAAGTTTGAATCTTTTTTCTTCTTCTGTACTCTGCAAGCGCTGTCCATCCTTTTCTCATTCCTCCATCTGTTTAGTCTGAGTCATCGCTGCTGCTGCAGTAGGAGCTGTCGCAGCATTCGGCCATGTACAGGAAGGTGTACTCACTCGGGTCCAGCTTGGGAACCCACTCCCTTGGAACCAGGAAGGTGGCCAGGTTAAACAGATCCACAAACACCTTATAGCGATCACTGGCAAAACAAACATTGGTTATCAATACATTGTGTTCTTGTTTTTGAGTGGTTTGTGTTTAGAAGATACTGCCAATTCACATCTGATTTTCCAGCATTGTGTTTCACTTGGATAATTCCAACAGATGCAGAGTGTTTCATTTGATGACTGGATTTGCCCCAGATTATTTGGCCTACCTGACAGTTGAACGCAGGTACTGATATCCTGATGAGCCACCTGTGCCGCCTTTACTGCCAATCATTCTGTGCACCATGCACACGTGGTTGTCTTGGGGGAAATTCAGATATAAATTATGCAGGAAGTAAAATAGAATTGTTATTGATATGCAAAAGAAAAGCTTTTCTTTTCTTTTATTCAGTGTTTACACTCCTAATAGGCTTTGGGTGTTTTAGGGCAGGTTTATTTGCTGTTCTGATGCTTTGTTTTCAGTGGTGTCACATACATCTCCATTTTGTCATGAGGGTGTCGATGTCCATCAGAGATGTCAGGAGCTGGAAAGGAACCTGGAATCGAGGCTCCTCCCTGAGAACAGATGGCGAGTTGAGTTACAAATGAGCTATCAGAAAACTAACAGAAAACATAACCATGGAATTCTATTACGTTCCTTAAGAGTATTGTGTAAATGCTAACACTGGACCACAAAACCAGTCTTAAGTGGCACAGATATATTTGTTTTATGCCAAAAATCATTAGGATATTAAGTGTATATCATATTTCCTGAAGATTTTTTTTAAAACGTTCCATCGTAAATCTATCAAAACCTAATTTTTGATTAGTAATATGCATTGCTAAGAACTTAATTTGGACAACTTTAAAGGCAATTTTCTCAATATTTTGATTTTTTTGCACTTAGTTGTATCTTGGCCACATTTTGTTCTATCCTAACAAACCATACAAAATGGAAATCGTATTTATTCAGCTTTCAGATGATGTATAAATCTTAATTTCAGAAAATTGACAGGACTGGTTTTGTGGTCCAGGGTCACATATTTTATATGATACCATCACTGTACCGCATCTGATTTTAAAAGTATTAAGGCAATGTTTTGTAGTCATTTTTCGACTTTTAACTTTTTAAATTGGGGTTTAAATAGACATGTTTGCAAAAGGTTATACTACACTTAATGAACAACCCTTTTACAACATTTATTTATCTTGGTTAAAGTTAATTCCTACATACTATTTTACATATATTTTAGCACATATATACTGGTAATTGAAAACTACTGTTGAATGTTTGTATGTGTTACCTAATGCATTAGATGATAATATACTGTGCAATACCCCTCATTTTATTTTAAAGAAATTAATGATTTTATTCAGCAAAGATTTTTTAAATTGGTCAAAAGTGATTAAAAACATGTATAATGTTACAAAAGCTTTCTACAGTAAGAAAATGCTGTTCTTTTGAACTTCTGTTCATCAAAAAAGCCTGAAAATTGACTGTTTTCAACATTGATAATAAGACTTGTTTCTTGAACACCAAATCAGCATCTTAGAATGATTCTTGAAAGACTGATAATTCTTGTCATCAGTGTCAATATCACAAAAAAATAGTAGCCTAAATTAAAAAATAATAAACTAATTACCAGGAATAGGACAAAAACTACAGTAGAACAAAATAAATAAATAAATAAATAAGGAATGCTTCATACATTGTATAAAGTAATCAAATGTTTAAAAACACTGCATATTCTTCATTGTACATTAAATATATATTTCTTCTTATTATTGTTACAAAAGTGGTTTAGTCAAGAGCAGTGAGAGATTGTTTGGTTAACATGAATGACAGACAGCAGGAATATTAGACTGCTGTCACTCTAAGATCTACCAATATGTGACCCTGGACCACAAAACCAGTCATATATACATCATCTGAAGGCTAAATATTCAATTCCACTGATGTATGGTTTGTTAGGATAGAACAATGTTTGGCAGAGATACAACTATTTGAAAATCTGGAACTAAATAGTGAAAAAATCTCCTTTAAAATGATCGAAACGAACTTCTTAGCAATGCATATCATACTAATCAAAAATTAAGTTTTGATTTATTTACGGTAGGAAATTTATTAAATATCTTCATGGAACATCATCTTTACTTAATATCCTAATGATGTTTGGCTTAAAAGAAAAATCGAATCAAATTAAGGTTTTGTGCTCCAGGGTCACATATACTGTTATACATGTGTTTTATTTTTCTGCTGTTTGCCTTTACTTAAGACCTAAATTACTGTGTTTACGAGGATACTTGCAAAGGCGGACATTTTGACACATACAAGTGTGTGTATTTAACTGTCCAAGACCAATAAAGTGGAAAAAATTGCTAATTGCATTTCTATGGCCTAAAATCACATGTAACCGTGATAGATACGATAGTTGAAAATCCATACCGGTTGACAAATTTCTACTGGAAAATTGTATCTAGCGTATCTCTCACCCTTACTGAAGACTTGAGTAATGGCACATAGAAAACAGTTATTTAAAACTGTAATAATCTTACACAATATTACTATTATCACTGTATATATTTTTTTATATATTTTTTTATTTTATTTGAAATGAATGCAGCCTTGTTGAGCAAAATAGTCTTCCTGCTGATTTTGTGTTTAAATATGCAGGTCATCCTGCAGATAGATGTACCTGTAGAAGTAGATCATCAGGGCTCCTTGCAGTGCTTTATAGGACAGCCTTCTCTGACCTGCACAGACAGAAGCAGATATTCAGTTGTAACCGCTAGTGAATGTGTCACTTGACATTGTATCTCTGCAGCGTCTCGAGAGGTTTGCTGACCTGTGCTTACTAAGTGATCATGTCTTTTCTCATCAAACAGCGATAAGAAAATGTCTCTCTGCTTAATGAGCTCGGCCATCATCTCCTCTTTTATCTCTGAGGCTGGTTTTTGCTATTAAAAGGAAACAAGAGTTGTCACTTACAACTTAGATGTGAGAATTGCACAGAATTACCCACGGATCCGCCACATACCTCTATTTTTTCCTTCTCTCTCCTGAGCCCCTCGAAAATATTGGTTTCCAGTTTCCCCCAAAAATTGAAGCCATCTTCCTCCAAGCCGGGCGTTCTCTCCAGCCATTGCTGAAAGGTATTGATTGCATATGAGAAAGGTTGCTGTCCGCTAGATTAATCCTGACTTGATATATAAATTGGCCATGTAACCTATTCCTCTCTGAATACCAATGAAATCCAGTAAGTTATGGTTCTTGTGCTGAGTTACATTGATTAATACAGTATTCATGACTTCACAGCTAATATTTCATCTTATAATGTCATTTCCCTCAGGTTTACAGTACCTCCACTAACTGTAGCATCGTGGGCGCCTGCTCTGAGTGGAGGAGCTGCTCACTTTCCTGGTCACGGAAATTGTCCCGATAATGCCTTCTGTTGTATGGGACCCTCTGGTTGTGCGGGACACCGATCTTGTTTTCCAACAGTCGAAACTGCAGACTCTGGAAGCCTGAAGCAGGTGAGAGATATTCTCTGTGCACAAAAAAGCGCAGATCAATCGAACTAAATACAATTATGCTAAACACTGCCATTGATTTTGATTTAACAAATTAGTGCCATCTAATGCTTATTTACTGAGTTAGCTATCTCCCGTCTCTTGAGGGTTAGCACATTTCCAACAGCAATTTTGCCCAACCAATGCTGCTATCCAGGAAATGTAATACTTGTTTGGAGTAATTGTTTGGCAGTGAGGTTTTTTTCTTGTCATAGCCAGTATCATGAATTTAAAATAATGAGAATTACGCTACCAGTCAAAAGTTTCTGAACAGTATGATTTAATTTAATAAGTATCTTCTGTTCACCAAGCCTGCATTCATTTGATCCAAAGTACAGCAAAAACGGTTAAATTTTAAAATATTTTTACTGTTTAAAAAAATGTATTCTATGTGAATATATTTTAAAATGTAATTATTCCTGTGTTTTCAATGCTGAATTTTTGTCATTACTCCAGTCACATGATCGTTTAGAAACCATTTTAATATTATGATTTGCTGCTCTAAAAACATTTATTATAATTATTATTACTATTATGTTGAAAACAGCTGAGTAGAATTTTTTCAGGTTTCTTTGATAAATAGAAAGTTGAGAAGAACAGCATTTATCTGAAATTGTTTTGTAACATTAGAAATGTCTTTATCACTTTTGATCAATTTAAAGCATTCTTGCTAAATAAAAATATAAATATCTATAATTTTGTTCCAAAAAAATAATATACTGACTGCAAGCTTTTGAATGGTATAGTGTATATACTGTAAAAAAGATTCTGTAAAATTTATAGTAAAAAACGGCAGCTGTGGGTGCCGGAATTTTACCGTAAAAAATAGGGTAGCAACGTTTTAGGTTTTACGGTTTTAACTTAAATTTGCAGTTAAATACCTTAATTTCATTAACTGATATAATGTTAATATACCAATCTATTGAAGTACTAAAATCTGTTTTGTACCTTTGGTAATACACTGATAACCACCAAATGCAGGTGGTGATGAGACGGTCACATGATGAATCGAAGCCCATCACTAGCAGCTTTTAAATATTAAGATATATAGAAGGTGCAGTGTCATTCACACAAACACTAAAGACCATCATGGTAACACACATGAAACTGAAATAATACAATAAACATTCATTTAACAACATTAGGTGTAACATACAACCCTAATGTACAAAACTGATAAGAAAAAACTAAGAAGAAACAGTTATTTCAACAAAAAAACATCAAATTTGAAATGTAACACAGGGAATTCTGGTAATGTCACTGTAAATTTAACATTCTTTTTCACTTCCAAAAACTGTATACTACTATAAAATTACATGTAATGTCCAATACCGTTTTTCACCGTATATAGTAGGGGAATTTATCATTAACCATTTAACAGGTTTTTACTGTAGCATTTTTACAGCCTTTTACCGTTAAATTCAGTCATTTTTTTACAGTGTAATGTATGTTTATTTCAGTACTCAACTGTTTTAAATATTGATAATAATAATGATGCTGAGAATTTAGGTTTGATCACAGAACTAAATTACATTTAAAAACATATTCAAATAGAAAAGTTATTCTAAAAAGTAAAAATATTCCAAAATAAATAAATAAATACTGTTCTTGCTGTACTTTGGATCAAATAAATACAGGCTTGATGAGCAAAAGAGACTTCTTTAAAAACAAAAAATCTTACTGTTCAAAAACTTTTGACTGGCAGTGAATATGCACCATACCTGAAGTCATAGAAGTCTAAGGCAGTCATAGTTTCCAGAACAGCAAACTGGTCAAGCAACAGTCTGAATATCATCACAATCCTGTTGATGCGTGTGTTGACTTTCAGCATGTTTCGCTCATCACGTACCTGAGGAAATACGCAATACATTTCAATTAATTTTCAGCCTGTCCCTGACACATGACATTTAACTAGAGAAGTATCTTAAACTAGACTGAAGGTGGCAGCCTCATGCTGCAGTGCACATCCTTTCTATGAACTAAATTACATACATCATAAAACTGAAGGTTCAGGCTGTTGATCATTGTCCTAAAGGCCTCCAGACAAAAAATGAACTAAATTTTTTATTAGGTTGAGAAGCATGCATATGCGGAGCTTTGACAAGAATCTCAAATATGCTTATAAATTTTTTTTTTTTTAATTTTTAAGGATATTAATAATTGTGCTCAACAAGGGCAAAAGATTTCAAATAATTGCTGTTCTTTTGAACTTTCTATTCTTCAAAGAATCCTGAAAAGTTTTCCACAGTAATATTAAGCAGCCTCACCATTTTCAATGATGAAGATAATAAAAAGAAATGTTTCTTGAGCATCAAATCAGCATATTAAAATGATTAACACTAAAGGCTGGAGTAATGATGCTGAAAATGTAGCTTTGCGATCACAGGAATAATTTGCAATTTAAAATATATTAAACTAGAAAAATGCTATTTTCGACTTTTAATCATTTTTTATAATATTACAGCTTTAGCGAACATAAGAGACGTCTTCCTCGTAGTTCATAAGAGACAAAACCAGCTCCAAACTTTTTGAATACTAATAGCACAAAATATCAGATAATAATATTAAAATAATTGCCCTGCTTCTGTCTGAGCTACTGAGCTGAGTTGGTGTTTTATTTACAGATATTTATGAAAATCATTCATCATCTCTGTCTAATCTCTTATTTGTGCCCTGTCAGCTTGATCCTCCATTAGATATATTATTCTCATTAAAAATGGTCTTTAACAGATTTTTAATAGGTGACTTATTAAATGTTAATCTTATTACAATGATTAAAAGCAGGTCCGTTCAAGTTAGGAGCAAAAAAGGAAGCTAAATCCGATACCTACAGCTGTTCATAACCCAGTAACACAAATCTTCATGTTTGAGTCTATACTTACATGGCCACTGATGAAGATTTCTCTGACTGAGTCCAGCTCCCATAGAACTTGTTTAAACCACAGTTCATATGCTGCAATACAAGGAAAGAGTTCCTTCGGTTCACATATGAAAAGTCATTACATTTCAAGGTAACTGTACTGCAGTGCAGTGCCATTGATCTCTGAAGTAATTAAAGTCATGTATTTCAGCATTGTGTGCATATGGATTACGTGTTTGAGTAATGCTGGATTCACTCTTGTGATGGATTCTTGATTGTTGACATTTCATTTCCGAAACAAGAGTTACATTCAGCATTATGTTGTAGTTTTTGAGTTAGTCCTGCCTATTTTTGTCTGCAGTGAAACCTGTCAGCACTCAGCATTGTAAACGGGGAAATGAGTGTTTGTTTGTTTTTTTTTCCTGACGTGTTTTGGGAGCGTTCATTGGAGAGAGGCTAAGACTGATTTGCCCGAAGGCTGTTTTTGCGTTTGTTTGGCTCACCTTGATGTGTGACGATGAACAGATGTTCGTCATGGATCTTGTTTCCCTTCAGCTCACTTTGAAGCACCTGAGATGTCACTATTTTATCCAGCTGGGGATGAGAGGGATTTTAGTTTCATGGAAAGCAAGCCAAAAAAGTCTGAAATGACTAAACTTAGTGTGTTTATTTAAAATAGAACAGAAAACTAACTAGTTCACTGTTTGCCATCAAAATATAAAATGCATGCATTTCCGATGCAGTGTTAATTAATTTGGAAGCTAGGGAAGAATGTGGACCTACAGATCATTAAAAAAAACTTTAGATTGGAGGGCTGCCCACCAATTAGTAGAAGCTATGCTTAACGCTTTTTAAAATATATAATATCATTACTAAGCTTGAGCTAATGTGTAGTTTACCTGCAGATAGTCACCATATATAAGTCCTCCTTTACTGGCCTTGTTAATTCCAGTCTGAGAATCATCACTCTCATCTTCTTTTGGATTCTGCTTACTAGTTGACCTGTATTTTCATCAAACACATCAATATACAAGAAAAATCTGTGTACAACATTCAGTGTAGGTTTGTCTTCTGATTTCAGGAATCAGGGAGGAATGTGGCTTTGAGATTATCATTATATATTCTTAATTGTCTAAAAAAGCTGAAAATACATACACAAATTTCCTCTGGAAATACGGACATCCACTCATGGCTGAAATTTAAAAAAAAAAAAGTCGGATTGTTTTCTGTCCCTCCACTTCAGAAAGGCCGTTCTCGAGGAAGTTCGGATGTTTTATAACGTTTTCTCTCATGCTGACTGACCAATCACCTCTAGATCCATCCCACCTCCCTTCTGTCCATGTTCACCCCCGTGAGCATGTTGTACTTTGCCTTTTTCTTATCTTGGGTGAAATCGAACTAAAACCGGCAAATTAAAACAGAACTTTGACTTTATAACATTATGAGCAGGGCTTTTGTACATAAATTGAAGGGTTCATGGACCTGGGCAGCTAAATTTCAACAGTGTTCCTATATTTACACCCTTTAAAAATGACTGAATTACACATGGTTTTGCAACAAAACAGTCAGTGTTCCTATATTTACACCCTTTAAAAATGACTGAATTACACATGGTTTTGCAACAAAACAGTCTTTTTACAAGTTTTACATGTATAGAACAATTTGACATACCTGCCACTGAATTAAAAAAAAAAAAAAAAAAAAGGTAATTGTCACTTTTTATCTCACAATTCTGAGAAAATCTCACAATTCAGACTTTTTCTCGCAGTTGTCTTTTTTATCACAATTCTGAGAAAGTCAGAATCGTGGCTTTATATCTCTCAATTCAGACTTTATGTTGCAAAAGCGAGTTTATATCTCACAATTCTGACTTCAGAACTCGCATTTGCGATTTCATATCATGCAATTCCGAGAAAAAAGTCAGAATTGTGAGTTTATAATTTGCAATTCTGACTTTTTTCTCATAATTATGTTTATATCGCAATTCTGAAATTTCTTTTAGCCCGGTTTCACAGACAGGGCTTAGACTAAACCAGGATTAAGCCATAGTTCAATTAGGATATTTAAGTAATTTTTATAAACATGCTTAGAAGAAAACTAAGCATTACTGGTGTGCATCAAAGACTCTGATATATTTAAAGATCAATCAGTGCAATTTTATTTCAGTTGAAACACCTCAGACTTACATTTTAGTCTAGGACTAGGCTTAAGCCTTGTCTGTCAAACCGGGGGTAAATCGCAGTTGCGAGTTTATATCTTGCAAATGCAATTTTTATATTGGAATTCTTTTTTACAATTCTGATTTTTTTCTCAGAATTGTCACAGTTGTGAGTTTATATCTTGCAAATCTCAGAATCGCAATTCTGAATTCAAACTACTGCGAGTTTATACCGTTGAATTCTGAGAAAAAAAAGTCAGAATTGTTCATTTTTTTATCTTGCAATTCTGACTTTATAACTTGCAATTGCATGTTTATATCTCACAATTCTGACTTTTTTCAGAATTATGAGAGATAAACTCGCAAATCTGAGAAATGAAGTCAGAATTGCCTGATATAAACTCACAATTGCAAGGTATAAACTTGCAATTCTCAGAAATGAAATCAAAATTGTGAGATATGAACTCGCAATTCTGACAACATATCAATATTTTTTCCCCCAGAGTTGGATATCTCAGTTCTATAGTTATAAAGTCAGAATTGCGAGATATAAAGTCACAATTGAGAGAAAAAAATGTCGCAATTCTGACTTTTTTTTTCTCACAATAGGCATATAAACTCACAATTGCGAGACATAATGAGAAAGGTTTTTATTGGCGTATTAGATATGGAAGCCCATTTCCACCACTAAATAAGAAATCGCAATCTATTTTATTGCAATTTCGAGTTTAAATCACACAGTTCTACCTTTTTTTTCTCAGAATTGTCAGATATAAACTAACAATTGCGAGTTTATCTCTCATAATTCTGACTTTATAACTTATAACTTGCGAGTTTATATCTCACAGTTCTGAGAAAAAAAAGGCAGAACTGTGTGATTTAAACTCGAAATTGCAAGAAAATAGATCGCGATTTTTTATTTAGTGGTGTAAAAGGGCTTTCATATCTGATACGCCAATAAAAGCCTTTCTCATTATGTCTCGCAATGATAATGAGTGTATTTTATTCAGCTTTTTTCAATTGACGCAAACTGTTTTTAATAGTTTAGTCAACTGAGGTGGGATATTTGCACTCTTTTATTTGACAATATTCTCCATTTTGTTTTTATTTTTTTCCCCCTGAAGTTTGCTTCTCTAAATTTGTTTCTATTACATAACATGACAATGTTTGACATTTGATTATGTCAGTGTCTTGTTAAATAAACCTCCTGCACAGTTTTTTTTTAACCGACTGCCCTTGTGCACAAATAGATTTACCTGCTTACACTGTATATTGTGCTTCCGTGGTGTTTTTAGGTGCAGCGGATCCAGATAAAAAAAATTTAAACAACAGCAGTCAACATAAATGGTGAGTCATGCATCATTTGAATCATTTACATCCTCTGAATCATTTTATAGTGGGCTCATATGAGAGCATCTAGAATGATTATAAAGACTTCAGTGATGTGTCTTTGTATTATCTGTAAATATACAGGCTTTTCAGCTGAATTGTGGATAACAGGTGAACTCTGGCTAGCCGGAACAGATTGTGAAAGGTTAGAGGGTTTGGAATGAGAGTCTGGGGATCCGATGTGTGTGTCAGAGACAGACAGCAGGCTTGTCTTTGTGTGGTAGTGTCTTTTGTCCTTGTAAACACACTGCTCGCTGGGGCACCAGAGTTTGCTGATATTGAGCGGTCTGTGACAGGGATTGGGTGTCACTGTCTTCATACCTTTTGAGAAGACTTGGCTAATCCATCAAATCTGCCACTTGGGGCATAAGCGACACAAAAACGGCCGTTAGAGACAACGCTATACAGAAATGAGTGACCTTGATAAACCAGTTTTAGTTTGGGGACTCAGCAAAACGAAATGCTTCAGACCCATTAGGAAGTATGTTTGCAGGGACTTGATTGTGCATAAATGTTGTGTTTGAGGGCAGTGTTAATCAGGAGCCGGGGCAGAACAGTATGGTGCTTCGTGGATTAAACCAGAAAACAGAGACCATGGCTAATACGGGTGATCCAGGGAAGGTTTTTCCTCAGTGCATTTACATATCATTAGCATGCACCTCACTGAAACAACACAGTGGTGTTGGTGGCATCATCAGACCTTGCCTCGCTCACTCATGCTTAGTAAATATGATGGCAATTTCCTAAAGGAAGTCTGTTGTGTCTCTAAATATATATTTATGAATCCACAACAGTTATTACTAAAATCATTTATGCTATTATGCATTCCATTGGGCCTTCATCCCAGCGTCATTTAATTCGTTTGAGTATGGAGGTTTGCTACGTGTCTCTCTAGCTTTCCTGCAGAAAATATTTTGCAGTCGTGGGATCCGCAGAAAGCTCCAGCTCAAAAAGGGGCTTTACGTAACGCCTCACTTTAAAAGTACAGCCGTGTTATGTAATCTCGTGTTCTACTTACTCTCTCGCTATAGAATTGATCAAGTTCCTGCCGCGCTTATATGTATGGTTATTCACACTCATGTATGGGATTCAGATGTCAGTGTGTAAAAATGGATTATAGTTGAATTCGACATACCATGCTATATATTTATAGAATAAAGGTTTGTTTGTCGTAATACTACCTGAATGTATTTTAAAGGGATAGTTTACCCTTAATTGAAAATTCTGTCATTAATTATTCACCCTCATGTTGTTCCAAACCTGTAGGGCCTTTGTTCGTTTTCGGAAGACAAATTAAAGGAGTAGTTCACTTCTAGAACAGAAATTTACAGATAATGTACTCAACCCATTTTAATCCAAGATGTTCATGCCTTTCTTTCTTGAATCGTAAAGAAATTACGTTTTTTGAGGAAAACATTTCAGGTTTTTTCTCCATGTAATAGACTTCTATGGTGCCCCTGAGTTTGAACTTCCAAAATGTAGTTTAAATGCAGGTTCAAAAGGCTCTAAATGATCCCAGTCGAGGAAAAAGGGTCTTACCTAGCTCAGTGATTGGTTATTTTCCAATAAAAATTACAATTGATATACTTTTTAACCTCAAATGCTCATCTTGTATAGCTCTGTGTGAACTCTATTCTGGTTCATGACAGTTAGGGTATGTCGAAAAACTCAGTGTTTACAAGGTAAACGTGCAAAAAAGTTCAAACGCCTTTTACAAAAAAAAAAAGAAGAAAGAAAGTAAAACAGCGATGTAAGACTATTTTGAAGTTAGAGCTGAAAATGAGATGGAGATGGACTTTTCTGACATACCCTAACTGTCATGAACCGGAATACACAGAGTAGACAAGACAGAAAATAACAGATCGTTTCGCTAGATACAGATCTGGCCATTTAAAATGCGCGCGGGAAGTAAAGTGGTCTCGCGTGACGCCGGTGTATTCCAAGGGAACACGGAAAATACAATGACATAGGAAAGACATGATCAATAGGGGGCAGTCATGTAACGCACTGGACTGGAGCAGGCTGAAAACATTGCTGCAAACTAAAGGGTACGGTAACCTGGAGGGGACACCTTCGGTTCACTTATGTTTGTCGTGGCCACACAAATGAATTCGTAGGAACGTCATATTACTTTTTGTCATTGCCACGAGATATTAATTCCTGGGAATGTCATATGTCGTGGCCACAAGATTATTTTGTCGAGGTAACGACATCCTTATGTTTAATGCATAAACAAACCTGCGTAACCATAACCCAGGATTATCAGAGATAGGTTTGTTAATATTTTTTATTTTGAGTTAAGAAATGATTATATTAATTGTTATAGAAATTAATGCAATATTAAGTTATATATTAACAATAGGCAATGCTGTATATGCGAATGTCTGTGCGCGATGTAGACAGCTTCAAAAGTTTATCAAGAATAAATATTACATATAAGTACTTCAAATTAAATAGCCCTGCAAGAAACATTTTATGCATCCTAAAGTCTTAACCATTAATTGATCCTCTTTTTTCTGTAATAAATTTATTATTCGTTTATATTCATTATGTCCCCCTTAATTTCGATCTCTTAACATTCCGAATCTAAATGATAAATGCTGGCATGCCATTAAAGCTTTGATTATGCTATATGGCTGGGATTATATATATATATATATTCATTTTTAGTCTAATTATAACCTTTATAGTGTTTCATTGTCGAATGAATCATTCACGTTCCATTTGTAAATCGTTTATGGTCACACACAGGCATTAATACAATCATAAAGTCAAAACTTTATTGGCATAGTTGTCGTTCACAATATTTGCTAAATATATGCCAAATAGCATATACAGAAAGTTATTTAGGTTAAGCGATTCACAATAAAGAAAAAAGTAGATAGCTCTAAATCACTTATTATTTATTATTATTATAGGTTATTATTATTTCAATACCTGGTTAGGGCTATTTATTTTTAACGCCTGACAATTATGCCAATAACGTTTTGACTTTTTGATTGTATTTATCCCCGTGTGTGACGATAAATGAGCATGTTTTCATTTACAAATGAAACTACGTGATGATTCATTTCTCAGTAAAACAGTTTAGTATTTATATAGTCTAGTCTATTAATTAGACGAAACAAAATAAAATATGTTCAATTCAACCTTTAAACTACATTCCAGTAAAAATCAGTCATATCATATGTCAAGCATTTACAGAATCATTTACATGAACGTTAAAGAGAGCCAAATTAAGGGGTGGAAACGCACGGAAATAAAAATATATACAAAAATAACAGGCTAATAAAAATAATATTAGTAATAGTAATACTAATGATAATGATAATAATATTAAGACAAATACGAAAAAAAGACTATTAGTTAATAGAAGGAATGTAGGCCTATTTTACTGTGTGACGATAAATTATTTCCAAATGAAACTACGTGAATGATTCACTCTTCAATTATTTGTCTATTAATTAGACTAAATAAAATACAATATATGTTAAATTTAAGCTTTAAACTGCATTCCAGTAAAAACCGCAGTCATAGAACCTTTACAGTATCATTTACGTTCAGAATGTTATGTAACGAGATCAAAATGAAGGAAAAAATAACGAACATAAACGAATAATACAAATATTACGGAAAAAAAGAAGGTCAGTCAATGGACAAGATTGTGGGATGCATGAAATGTTTCTTGCAGGGCTTGAAGTAGGCCTACATGTAATACATGTAAACACTTGTGAAAGCTGTCTACATTGCGCACAGACAGCATTAGCATATACAGCATCGCCTGTATAATTAGGCTATTTAATATTGTATTAATTTCTATAACAATTAATATAATAATTTCTTAACTCAAAATAAAATCTCAAATAATTCTGGGTTACTAATGTCACGCAGGTTTGTTTATTCATTAAACTCGTGGCCACAAGAAATGCATGTTGAGCAAAAATACATTTCACGAAAATAATATAAAATTACAAAACAAAGAAAACAAATGGAATGAGGGATAAGCTTTAAAGTTCACGTAAAAGCCAAATATTAAGCGGCATCCTTCATGTTTTCTTTATTCAGCAAATACTTTACAGTTTTGAATTATGTTCAGCTTCTGTTTTTATGACCATAAATGACAGTTTTTTTTTTTTGTTTTTTTTGTTTTTTTTTTTTTAGAAAAACGTCCGAACACCGGTCTCAAAAGTAGAAGCGAAAGTCTTGTTTCCACCAGCGCGGCATTTTTTTATTCACCGTAATTGATGGATGTCTAAAACAAAAATAAGGAGAATCCTAAAACATATAAATATACATTTCTTAAAATAATAACATCTGAACTTCGTACACAACAATACGGCAACGACTTTACAACAGAACACATTATTTTATTTTTAAAGTAGCTTGTACACCAATGGATTTCAGATGTCAGGATATTTCAGACCGCATCTCCACAGCATAATCACTCTAATATTAAACATACGGGTCAGGAGGCGGGTCGGGTACAATATTTTATTTTTTATTCGGCGGTCCGAGTTGCGGGCGGGTTAGTTGAAAACGTCGGTCGGGTTCGGGTTGTTTATCCACTGACCCGCGCATCACTGGTGTCAGGGCCGTGGACACTAATGTTTTGAAAAAAGTGGAGCGAGTGAGGAAAGCTTTCCCCTTCTCCCTGGCATGCATTTGAATGCTGAATTCGAAATGCAACTGAATGCAGTCAGAATCCGCCCCCAGCACCCCCAAAATAGTCTCCAAATGTTGATTACAACAAGGCAACAGACAGCATTCAACACCCCACCCCACCCCCACTTTGCCATTCATAAACATTTCGCTCTTTATACTACATGCCGCTTAACGCTGATGCCTCATTAACGGCTACTTTTCAGAAAACTGAAAAAAAAAGAAAAAAAAAACACTTCCCTTTGGTTTCCCAGAACAGACTTAAGCCTAGTTCCAGGCTTAACGAACTTCTTCGAAATAGAAGAACTACTTTTCCACTTAAAAAAAAAGAAAAAGAAAAAAGGTGGGGAAAAATTGCATAACTCACTGGAGCACTTTTGCAACTGTATTCGTTGTCAGTCATATAAGCTTTATTGTTTTGAAAAGTGAGCCTTCTGTTTATTTGTCTAAATTATTTTCTATATTAGGATATAATACTAGGCTATAGTATTTACATGGACATTAGGCCAAACATGGGTTTCTTCCCTTTCACTTCAATTAGTTTTTAAGAAAAAAAAAAAAAAACTGCATGGGCAGTGCGCCATCTTAATGTACAGCATCAAAAATGTAAGAACAAATCTAAAGACAATAATAATAATAATAATAATAATAATAATAATAATAATAATAAAATTAATTATTAACACTCCTAAAAGTACAGTATAGTGCTCAGATACACTTAAGTTAGGTGACCTAACCCTAGTTCATACTTTATTTCAACTTTTCAATTATTTAATTAATTTACAAATAAACAAATGCCTTTCCGATATGATATAAGTGAAAAGGGAGACGATTTCGAAAATGATTTCACCAAAAGGCGGACGCGAACTCGGGTCTCCCGCGTCAAAAACGATATGTTACTCGTATTATCACTTGCGCCACTGAAAATGTTGCACAATAGCCGTCTTTTGTAATATTTGTAAATATGGCCTATTTGCATTGTGTAAAAACATTAAATAAAAGGCACCAGACCACAGAAAATGGCATATACTAAAGTATTTTTTTCTGTTTTTACATTTTTACATTTATTTTGCTTCCGACGCCCATGCTTGATGATGAAGTATAGTCTATAGGATATAACAAAGTGCTTTTCCAGTCCCGATTCGTCGAGGTTTTATTCCGCATCCACCCGCTCGCGCTATATTAACTATATTATTTGCCCGCTGCCTGCTTAGAATAAATTTCTAAGCACCAAAATCGCAAAAACAAATCAAAATAATAATTTTTAACTCTATAAAAACTGTAGTTTATATTTATCCTCTCCATTTCTATTTCTCTCTACTCAAATTAATTGTCAGTGTATCTAAAATTGTGTATCTTAGAAAAAGAAAAAGACGAACTACCTCTTAAACATGCATATCTTAATTTGATGTTGCTTTAAAACGCTGAAATATATAATGTATTTTATTCTGAAGGTGAAAGTTGTCGAGTTATTCAACTGCCCGCGGCGCCGTCAGGATCACTTTTCCCCCCTTTAATTAAGTGGATACAGCTTAATACTCCTTCAAGAGTACGGGATTGCTCAAAACTATGCTATTTTACATATTTCTGTTATTTGTGTACAATCACAATGAAAAAACAGATGTGTATGCTATTTGTTAAAAAAAAAATGTAAACAAGATGCTAGTTTAAGGGCGCATCACAGAAATTGCCTACAATTCTGCATATAGGCTTGCTACTTATTAATTTTATTTTATTTCGTTTTGTTAAATTATTATTCATTAAGAAAATTATATTTCGCATATGGGCATTTTTATTTATTTTACATACAGCTTTTTTGGGGTTTTCTCTGTGCATAAGCTCTGCGCGTGACGTTCTGATGTTTCTGCTGCTTTTTGCTTGTGTACAATTAACCCCTCAAAACGAATTTAGCTGTTATTAATGTGACACAGCCACGTTTCAATTTAAATTTAAATGTAATTTAACACAATCTGGTCGTTAGGCTAATAACTAAACGCGTCGGTTGTCGTTTGAAAAAAAAAACAAAACAGAAATTAACATTTCTATTTTCAATGCAGTCTAATAAAAGTTCATCAAGAAAAAAAGAAAAGAAAATAATAATAAAACTGCTCCTGCTTATGAATAAATTTTTGCTTGATGATGAAGTATCTAAATAGTCTATACTCTATAGGATATAACAAAGTGCTTTTCCAGTCCCGCTTCCACGAGGTTTTATTCCGCATCCACCCGCTCCGCGCTATATTAACTATTATTCGCCCGCTGCCCGCTTAGAATACATTTCTAAGCACCAAAATCGCAAAAATACTGTTGTTTATATTTATCCTTCCCATTTCTATTTGTCTCTACTCAAATTAATTGTCAGTGTATCTAAAATTGTGTATCTTAGAAAAAGAAAAAGACGAACTACCTCTTAAACATGCATATCTTAATTTGATGTTGCTTTAAAACGCTGAAATATATAATGTATTTTATTGTGAAGGTGAAAGTTGTCGAGTTATTTAACTGCGGCGCCGTCAGGATCACTTGATTTTTTCCCCTTAATAAAGTGGATACAGCTTACAATACTCGTTCAAGAGTACGGCATTGCTCAAAACTATTCTATTTTACATATTTCTGTTATTTGTGTACAATCACAATTAAAAAAAAAAAACAGATGTGTAGGCTATTTGTAAAAAATAATAATAATGGAAACAAGATGCTGGTTTAAGGGCGCATCACAGAAATTGCCTGAAATTCTGCGTATAGGCTTGCTACTTATTAATTTGTTAAATTATTATTCATTCAGAAAAGAAAAACATATATTTCTTATATGGGCCTATTTTATTTATTATTATATATAGGTTTATTGGGTTTTTCTCTGTGCATAAGCTCTGCGCGTGAGGTTCTGATGTTTATGCTGCTTCTTGCTTGTGTATAATTAATCCCTGAAAACGAATTTAGCGGTTTACGTCAGTTGTCGGTTGGAAAAATAAAATAACTGAAATTAACATTTCTATTTCCGATGCAGTCTAATAAATGTTCGTCAGGAAAACAAAGAAAGAAAACAAAATAACAATACAACTGCACCTGCTTATGAATAGGCTATCTTTTTGCTATTGGTTTGAACCATAATTTCAGGAAAGAGGAATCATTGAACTATTGTACTGGTATTTGTGACCAACGCCCCCTAGAGCTGGCCATGGTGTTTGGCTACAGAATGTTGTTCCTTGCGCCACCTGGTGGATATTATATGAAGTGCAACAACGTTGTAAAAAAATCAAAAAAAGCCGCTGCGGCAGGACGCGTGCCCACGCGTGCCGAATTGCAGGCTGCCGCGTGAAAATAGACGCATTTTTAATGGCCAGATCTGTAAGACCCTTCTTCCTCGGCTGGGGTCGTTTAGAACCTTTTGAAGCTGCATTTAAACTGCATTTTGGAAGTTCAAACTCAGGGGCACCATAGAAGTCCATTATATTGAGAGAAATCCTGAAATGTTTTCCTCAAAAAACAATTTCTTTATGACTGATGAAACAAACTGGCATAGATTAGGGTTTAAAGGAGAACTCCGGTGTGATATTGACCTAAAGTGTATTGAATCATGATACCGAGTGTGAACGTACCTTGCATATCTCATCTCGGTTTGTGTCCAGCTGTCCGAAATCTGTGGTCAGTTAGCCGATGCTCACAACAGGCTGTCAATGAAAGTCAACAGGGCATCGGAATAGCCATGTAAATAAATCACTGTTTTACGCCATTTACGAGGCACAAAGTAGCTCCACACTTCATTGGTAGACTTCCAAGGGCCCTGACATTTAAAACGAGACATTGAGAACTCAGAAAAAGCACCGGTAGTTTATTTACAAGTAGATTTATACAGACATTTTCCACCAGGAACAGACCGGTCGCCGCCATCTTGAATTTAGTCACGATAAGTCGAGTGTCGAGCACGAAGGAAACTACAACCTGATAAGTTGATAACCTGATAAATTCCTTGGTGCTCGACACTCGACTTATCGTGACTAAGTTCAAGATGGCGGCTACCGGATTTTCTTTCCCAGTTACTGTCTGTATAAATCTTCTTGTAAATAAACTACCGGTGCTTTTTCTGAGTTCTCAATGTCTCGTTTTAAATGTCAGGGCCCTTGGAAGTCTACCAATGAAGTGTGGAGCTACTTTGTGTCTCGTAAATGGCGTAAAACAGTGATTTATTTACATGGCTATTCCGATGCCCTGTTGACTTTCATTGACAGCCTGTTGTGAGCATCGGCTAACTGACCACAGATTTCGGACAGCTGGACACAAACCGAGATGAGATATGCAAGGTACGTTCACACTCGGTATCATGATTCAATACACTTTAGGTCAATATCACACCGGAGTTCTCCTTTAAGTACACAAACTGAGACACACCTAATGTTTTTGACATTGCATTTGGCAATACCCAGTTAAAAATATTGGAAGATCATAAATACGGAGCAGTAAGTAAGTAAATGCACACTATTACCAGTCAAAAGTTTTTGAACAGTAAGATTTTTAATGCTTTTTAAAGAAGTCTCTTCTCACCAAGCCTGCATTTATTTGATCCAAAATACAACAAAAACAGTCGAATTTTGAAATTTTTTTTATATTTAAAATAATCGCTTTCTATTTAAATATATTTTTAAATGTAATTTTTTCCTTGATCAAAGCACATTTTTCAGCATCATTACTCCGGTTTTTAGTGTGACATATAATCCTTCAGAAATCATTCTTATAGGCTGATTTGCTGTTCAAAAAAGCATTTTTTCATTATCATAATCATTATTATTATTATTATTATTATTGTCAAAATTTAAAACAGCTGAGTACATTTTTTCAGGACTCTTTGATGAATCGAAAGATCCAAAGATCAGCATTTATCTGAAATAAAATGCTTTTGTAACATTATACACTATACCATTCAAAAGCTTATATATATATATATATATATATATATATATATATATATTATATTACTCTATATAATTATAATCTATTATAATACTGATAATTAAGTATTAATTATAAAAAAATAATACTTTTATTTAGCAAGGATGCTATAAATTGGTCAGAGATGATGGTAAAGACATTTATAATGTAATAAAATATCTTTCTAATATTTCTATCGATAAATGCTGTTCTTCTGAACGTTCTATTTATCAAAGAAACTTGAAAAAATTCTACTCCGCTGTTTTCAACAACATATGTTTTTTGAGCAGCAAATCAGAATATTGGAACGGTTTCTGAAGAAACATGTGACTGGAGTAATGATGCTAAAAATTCAGCTTTGAAATCACAGGAATAAATTACATTTTAAAATATATTCAAATAGGAAACAGTTATTTTAAATAGTAAAAATATTTCAAAGTTGTACTGTTTTTGCTGTACTTTGGGTCAAATAAATGCAGGCTTGGTGAGCAGAAGAGACTTCTTTAACAACATTATAAATCTTACTGTTCAAAAACTTTTGACTGGTAGTGTACGTAGAAAGGAATGAAGGTTAGCACTAGATTTCTCTCTAGATAAGCAGAGCTAGTCTCTTTACAGGTACAAAGGTCAAAGATAATTCTGCTTGCTTTTTTTAAAGCTGAAATGATAGATTTTTTTTTAGAACTCTTCATTACTCTGCCCAGTAAGTGTATAATTTTTAAATGAATATTGTTAGCACCTTTAAAAATGTTCAGACATCTTAACACACATTCCCATAAACCTCATACATACATTTACAACTTAAATGAGGAGAGCACTTCTTATCTGCCTCAATACACCGTCTGTTGCTGTCTGCACATCCAGACACTTCCACTTTGCTTGATCATCAACATTATTAGTCTGAGAGCTTGAATAAATCATGAACATGTGCAGCTGACCAAGTAAATCTTTAAGAAGACACCGTGGTGATCATCGCTTATTAGATGCATTGCATCTCTTCAATGTTTACCTGTGCATCCCAATTGGAAATCTGAATAAGAAAACATTTATTTAACAGTCTTAGAATTACCAGCAGTTAAGTGCTGCAATTACCACATCATGTATTGATATGGTCTTGTGATGTATGTTTATAAATCACTTTTAAACAGTCTGGGCTAGAAGGTTGTTGTAAAAAATCAGATGATAGAGGGTTTACAGGTTTGAGTGACTCAGCAAGCAAATTTTCAGGCTCTGTGGGCCTGACTTTTCTGCCTTTGATCACTCATTAATCAGAATTTACACACAGAGAGCAATTATAAATGTAAGTTAATATTTAGGGATTACATTAATCTACCCACTATTGCCAAAGCAGATGAAAGTGAGTTTTACTTATGACTCATGCAGTTTTGCCTTTGATTTAAATGAATTCATATAACCTCTCACATCTAACTTCAAACTGCCACAGTGCACTACTTAGTTCATCTATATCTATATCTATATATATATATATATATATATATATATATATATATATATATGGTCTATTGTACAGAATTGGTCCAATGCTGCCCCACAACCAAAAAAAAAAAAAGTATTCAGGACGTAGTTGTTTGCTAAGATCCTTTTATTATCTGTTTAAACCTACAATAATATTTAAAATATCAGTAAGCTTAATATTTATATATATATATATATATATATATATATATATATATATATATATAATCATAATTTATTAGGTACTTTTAAGTAACGAGGTGGACAGGTGGCTGTCCCGAATGAAAATTTCAATTTATGAACATTATATCTTTTCAATTCTTTTAAAAAATGAAGTACAAAAAATATATATTTTATATTGTCTTTGTAAATTATGAAACTTTATGTAAGAAAAATGTTTCCCGCATTTTCATGTCACTACCGAAACAGTGTATGTTTTAGTCCATTGGCTGAGACTGATTTTAACTACACTCCTAAATTTATGACCTAAAAAGATTCATGTGTCACTCTCTCTCATAGCTACATGGTGAGTAGATAGGCCCCATTATTTTGAGGTAAATGTGTTCAAAAGTATGAAAAATCTGTGTAACTTCAAAGAATGTCACTACCGAACACTATTTTTCTATAATTAAACACTTTTTTTGGGAGTTATTCCATAAAATGTAGCTGTTCAGAACTGTGTTAGCTAACCATGTGCTGATTAGCGTCTTCTAGGTTCAAAAGTATATAAAATTGTCTACTGAAACATTTGGTTGAGTTTCTGTAGTGACATTTTTGTTTTTTTGGGTGTCATCCCATAAAATTGTCATGACCGAAACATTTGGTGGAGTTTCGGTAGTGACATCTTGGTTTTTTTGGATGTTATCCCTAAAATTGTCACCACTAAATGTTTTGATCATGGCTGTTTCGGGTAGTGACAGTTTTATGGGCTAACACCCAAAAACTACTGAAACTCCACAAAATGTTTCGGTCATGACAATTTTATGGGATAACACCCACAAAAACAAAATTGTCACTACTGAAACGGTCACGAGCGAAACATTTGGTAGAGTTCTGGTAGTGAAATATTTGTTTTCTGGTTGTTACCTATAAAATTGTCACTGCCAAAACATTTGGTGGAGTTTCGGTAGTGACATCTTTGTTTATTTGGGTGTAGTCTCGCGTAGCCAGACCTTCAGACTGACGGCTGAAGGTCTGGAATTCATGGCAGCTTTAATTGGCCAAGGCCCGCCCATAAGGCCATTTGACCGACATGTCAAACAACCAATCACAGTTCGTTTCGTTCAGCGTCACATTTCGGGGTGTAGAAATGCCCCCACAACAACAGACTGGCATGCAACAAGTCAGTCATTGAAATAACCAGCATTGAAAGTTAACGAAGAAGAGGGAGAACAAGCAGTAAGTCAGTAATTTGTTCGCGAACGTCGCAAATGTGTATAACAACAACGACGTCTGCATAAGCACCTTTTAGCAAAACGCGAGTAAATCAGTCTGCGCTTTGTTTCCCGGCGGACCGAAAATAAACGCGACACTCGCGTGTTCCGGATATCCGATCAAATTCAACTAATCAGATGACGACTTCGACATTCCTGAAGTGTTTCCAGTTAAGTGTACCATATGCATCAGACGTTTAGCCAACGTTCCGTGGGCATATTTATGAGCTAACACCCAAATACAAAGATGTCACTACTGAAACTCCACCAAATGTTCTGGTTGTGACAATTTTATGGGATAACCCCCCCAAAAAACAAAGATGCCACTACTGAAACTCCACCGAAACAGTCATGATCGAAACATTTGGTGGTGACAATTTTATGGCATAACACCCCAAAAAACTAAATTGTCACTACTGAAACAGTCACAAGCAAAACATTTGGTAGAGTTCCGGTAGTGAGATATTTGTTTTTTGGTTGTTACCCATAAAATTGTCACTGCCAAAACATTTGGAGGAGTTTCGGTAGTGACATCTTTGTTTTTTTGTGTGTTATCCCATAAAATTGTCACCACCAAATGTTTCAATCATGACTGTTTTGGTAGTGACAGTTTTATGGGCTAATACCCAAAAAACAAAGATGTCACTACTTAAACTCCACCAAATGTTTTGGTAGTGACAATTTTATAGGATAACACCAAAAAAACAAAGATGTCACTACCGAAACTCCTCCAAATGTTTCAATCGTGACTGTTTCGGTGGAGTTTCAGTAGTGACATCTTTGTTTTTTGGGTGTAATCCTATAAAATTGTCACTACCCAAGTATTTGGTGGAGGAATCAGTAGTGACATCTTTGTTTTTCTTTGGAGTTATCCCATAAAAATTGGCACTACCAAAACAGTTACAACCGAAACATGTCATCATTGTTTCGGTAGTGACAAAAGGAAACACATAATCTGGGAAATAAAATTTTAGTACAGTTATGATTTACATTACATCATTTTTTTGTATTTTGGTTTGTAAGTTAAAATTCTGTAGTGTGATAAATATTCCAAAACTTTCTGAAAATACAATATGAGAATTAACTGCACAATTACTAGAAATATGTACCTTGGATATTATACTTTTGCATACTATTTGCATTCCCAACTCATGTATAGAAACAGCAGTTTTTTTATTGTTTTGCCAAGACTCACGTTCTTCATAAACCTGACTTTAATCTGATTTGTGCTCAAAGAAATAAAAACTGTAAAAGAAAATAAGTAATTTTATCATTTATTTTCTTTTAAGTACAAACAATTTTCATAAATATTTCCCTTAGGACCTGTAACCAAATGAGCAAATAATTGCTTTTAATTTTAAAAATATGCAGGTAAACACCCATTTACATAAATACAGACATTTACATACAGTATTTTTTCTGTGCTGTGCTGCCATTTTATTCATTATATGTACAGTTTATTCAGTTAATGTATGATGTATGACAGCTGCAAATCAAAGTGTCAAATGTCATTTATAAAACACCGTTTTTGTAACTAAACAGTAGAATCAGACATAAATAAAAAAAAAAATAACACAGTCACCTAAAATCATATTTTAGGGGTTTCAATTGCACGTGACATGATTGCCAACAAAAGCTTTTTTTCTTGTATGATATTCATGAAATGTACAGGAAAAAGACAAATCGGAATAAATATAAAAATATTACAGTGTATAGCTGGCTACAGTAAACCACCTGACATCACATGTGGTAGTTTTGCAGTGGTACAGTGATATGCATATGTAAACATTTTCGTTTTTCAAAAGGTATGCTGTTTTTCTCTCTTTAGGGACATATTTGAATAGTGCTTGTAAAAATGAATCATTAATAAATAGTTAAATAAAGATATCAACAGCTCTATGAATCTGGCCTGTCTCTTGATGCTGTTGAGTTCCTAATTTCATTGTGCTCCACAACTGTAACCGTGTTAAGGCCTTAAATAGGTCTTGAGAAAACACAATGTTTCACAACGCACAGCGTTGTTTTAATGCTCTTTTCCCCCCCTAGGTAGTACTCTTCTTATTAGACTAGGAGTAGTAGCATTTTTACAGACTCTGAGAATGTATTGCACTAATCACGGTCTGTTCACTACCTTTTGCCAATCTCATTTTGTCTGAGGAACTGCATGTTGTTGACGCTGTCGGCCAGCTCGGGATACTGCTCCACCGACAGCACGTAGTATCCGTCGAAGCCTTGCACTCGTCCCGTGCCGAGAAGCTGCCTCTTCTCTCCCTCGGTCCATAGGCGGGATCCTTCCTCTCCGTTTCGGACCCGCTGCTGCTCACGTGCCCACGAGACGGCGAGAGCCCTCTGTCGGGCCAGCTCTAAAACCCGCACTCGTTCCTCATCCAGAGACGCCCCGTAGCGCACGTGCAGGGTGAGAGCCCCCCTCTGAAACTCCACATCTGCGAAGCGGCGCGTGCGGCCACCTAGCACAGCTGTGGACTGCGACACCGTCACGTTCACCGCGTTCTCAAGTTCTTTCCGTCCGCTGGTGAGCCGCAACGCTGCCAGGTCTGCTTCGGGAGAATTCATTTTAACAAAGAAGTGCGTGTCTTTGCCGTCCACAATAAAGTGCAAGTCTTTCAAGTAAAGTGCGCCGTTGAGGATGTTGGCAACCTTGACGCAATCCTCATTAGCCAGGCTCAGTGCGCGGGTTATCACGATGCCCTTGTAAAGGGCCAGCATGATCCCGCGACCTATCAATGAATCGCTCGAGGCAAACCACAGCCAGGGTTTATCAGCCCTTTGGCTATGGCCGAACTCAACCTGTGGCAGATCCCCGAATGTTAGAAATGCTTCGGCTTGTCGGATGACGTGCTGCTGGACTGCAAAGCTGGGCTACAAATGAAAAAGACGATAAACAGTTTATACAAACATGTGGTTCTACTGGCATTCCATGTGATTTAAAAAATAAAAATGGAGATATTATTAATTTACTAAATTACTAAATGCACCTCATACCTCTATTTGTCAGGGTATCAATATAATATAATATTTTTATATTTTTCCTTTTCGTTTATATAAAGTTTCAGTGATTTTGCCACAGATTTTTTTTTGTGTCTGTAAAGTTTTTATTATTTTTTTATTTCAGTTTTTAGTTATTTTAGTACATCAACAATTAAATAAAAAAGTAGATACATTATTTTTACTTTACATTTCTTTTTGAAAAAGTAGAAAAATGTAACTTTTATTTTATTACATATTATTATTATTATTATTATTATTATAAAAATATACCTGATACATCTATTCAAAGATGTAATGACATATAAAAACTTACTGTCAGGTTATTAATATAATATTTTTATATTTGTCTTTTTAATTTGTAGAAAGTTTATGTGATTTTGCCAGTTTTTTTAAATTTCTGTATAGCTTTTATTATTTTTTATTTCAGTTTTTAGTTATTTTAGTACATCAAGTAAAACATATTGAGAAGTAATTTTTACTTTACATTTATTTTTGAAAAAAAAAAAAGTAGAAAAACATAACATTTAATACAAATTATTATTAGTAGTAGTAGTAGTAAAAAATATACCTGATTTATTTATTTGAAGATGTAATGATACAAAAACTTACTGTCAGGTTATCAATATAATATAATACATTATAATATAATATAATCCAGAACAAATGTCTAATTCTATTGTAGTATTCTCACATTATACTCTTTTTATTTTTATATTTTTCATTTTAATTTATTTAAAGTTTTAGTGATTTTTATTTTTATTTTTTGTCTATATAGCTTTATTTATTTTATTTTTAGTCTTTTTGTTATTTTAGTATATAAAACATTGTTTTTACTTTAAATTTATATTTGAAAAAAAGTAGAAACATTTAACATTTATTTTATTTTATTACAAATTATTATTATTATTATTATTATTTGTATTATTATACGAAGATAACATAATATAATATAATATAATATAATAATCCAGAACAAATTTCTAATTGTATTGTAGTATTCTCACTTTATTTTGATTATTCTACATGTTTATTTTTATATTTTTCATTTTAATTTACATAAAGTTTAAGTGATTTTTGTCAGGATTTTTATGTCTATATGGCTTTTATTTATTTTTATTTTTAAATTATACAATGTTTTTACTTAAATTTCTTTTTGAAAAAATATATAAACAAAATATTTATATTTTATTACAAATTCTTCTTCTTCTTCTTCTTCTTCTTCTTCTTCTTCTTCTTCTTCTTCTTCTTCTTCTTCTTCTTCTTCTTCTTATTATTATTATTATTATTATTATTATTATAAAAATATACCTGATACATTTATTTGAAGATGGAATGAAACAAAAAAAACTACTGGTTATAATATAATATAATACTGTTTTATGAATTAGTTTTTGTTTTTATATTTTTCATTTCTGTATATATAAATGTCCAGTAATTGTTTTTCTTAGTGAATTTTTATTTCCATTTTTTAGTTATTTTAGTACATCTAGTAAAAAAAATTGAGATAATAAATTATTTTACTTCACATTTGTTTTTGAAAAACAGAAAAACATTTTATCATTTTATTATAAATAATTGTTGTTATTATTATTATTATAAAAATATACCTGATATCTTTATTTGAAGATGATAATACAAAAACTTACTGTCAGTTTATCAATAATATAATGTAACATAATATAATATAATAATGCAGAACAAATTTCTAATTCTATTGTACCATTCTCACTCTATGTTTATTATTATATTCTGTTTACACTGTATTTTTATACTCTGTATTTTTTATTTTTTTTAACTTGTATAAAGTTTTAGTATTTGTATTTGTATGTCTATTTTTTTTTTTTTTTTTTTTTTTTTATTAGTTCATTGTATTTCAGCTAATATTAATGTTTTCCAAGTGATGAAATAATGACATATTTTTTTTTATACTAGTGCATCCAAAGTAAACTTACTGTCAGGTCGTCCCAAACTTGACTCTTGGCCAGTTCATAAGAGGCTTGTGTCATCTCAGAAACAGGGATAGGGAAACCAGGGATACTATTATGTAGATGAAATCCAAATGTGACCAGCCAGCTGTTCACATCTGTAGCAAATATCAATGAATACATTTAAAATCATAATCTGCAACGGGTGGAATGTGCAACGTATAGCAGATATATTACTTGCAGAACCTTTAATATGCAAAAACCGTAAATGCAGTGAATCCATGCCATACCTGTTAAGTAGTCTCGAACTTTCTGCACTTTACTTATTGGATTGTTGTTTCGAAACATATAGAGATTGAAAGGGCCCGGGTTCTTGCTGATTTTCTCCCACTGCATAAAGTCAGGTGCATTCCAGCGACCCGACATAATGTCATAATCCCGCACTCCAAAATGAAGCAGTTTTGTCACAGGATCATAAAGTCCTCCATGAAACCCAATCACCAACTGGATATCAGGATTGGAGTCTGAGTAGACCTCACCGTAGGCCGTATAATGAACCTGCTTGAGAAGAGCGCCATCGCTGCCAAAAACAGCCAATGGGGTTCCTATGTTATCACAAGCTATGTAAAACTCTGCTCCACTGCTGATCTCCATCGCAAACAAGTGTCCCTGCAGGTCATAGTATAGAGAGGTAATCTGTGAGCTGGAATGGTTGTAGACATGTGTTATCCTGCTTGGGTAGCTCAGATCAGCATAGAAGAATTGCAGATGTTGTCCCATGCTGGACTTTGTGGAAACTCTTCGTCCCAAACCATCATAACGGTACTGGACGGACCAACCGGTGGATTTACTGTAAACACGTTCTAGATGTCCATTGGAGTTGTACTGAAAGATCTCAGACCCTCTCTGGCGAAGAAACCCATCTTCGTCCAACTCATACTGCAGGTCTCCAAGACGAGTTATACGGTCTCGTAGGTCATATCGTAGAGGCATGATTCTGGCACTGTTTGCTGGACTCAGCAGGTGTATGTTCCCGTTTAAGTCATAGCTATAGCGCCAAGTCATTTTCTCATTGAGGTAGACGGCCTGCAACTGCCCGTCCACATCGTATTCATAGCTGTACTTGGTGGCGTTGGCGAACGGGCCAATCTTCATCTCCCGCTTGGTGACTCTGCCCATATCGTCATACTGGATTGTGATCCAGAAAAGCAGAGAACGGAAGAGCTCGTACTGAATCTCTCGAACTCGTCCGTGCCCGTCAAAGTGTTTGGTGTAAGTCATGACAGAGGTAGAGATGATCTGGTTGATGTCATAATAGATGACGCCAAATTTGCCAAACTGCTCCACCTTCCCTGAGATGTCATCATACTGGTAAAGATCAATAGGCAGCGGGGTTTCGTTGATGACCCCCTGAATGCTCGTCACACGCAGACTACTGTCGTAAGCGTAGTCGAAGCGAGCATTCACCATCCCGTCTTCACTGAAGCGGTAGATCTGCCGGTCCACCAGTGGGCCGAGCTGCCTGTATCTAATGGTGCATATAAAACCCTCACTCTGCAGATTGACCGTCTTCAGCACACCTGCCGTCTCGTCGTAGGTGAAGCTGACGCGAGTGCTGTCGTACAGAACCTCTGAGAGTTTGTTGTGCCAGCGGTACCGGTAAAGGACTCTCCGACCCGTGCCCAGCTGTGCCACTCTTAGGAGCCTCCCGTCCTCACTGTAGTCCACAGCGACGGAAGCGTTGCTCTCAGGCATATGGTAAAGGTTGCGGTAGTAAGACACCGAGCGTATGGTCTCCATAGTGTATCGTGCCACACTAGGCATTGTGACTGCAGAAAGGCCTCCCTGAGGGTCATATTCAAAGACGTACTGCCTCTGACTTGCCAGTATCAGGACTGTGGACTGAAACGAAAAGAAAACTTGCATAAACCAGGGTTCACCCCACAAATTCAAATTCTCTTATTAATTACTCACTCTCAAGTCCTTCGTTCATCTTCAGAACACAAATTGAGATATTTTTGATGAAATCCGAAAGCTTTCTGACCCTCTATAGACAGCAACGACCACATTCAAGGCTCAGAGGGTAGTAAGGACATTGTTAAAATAGTCCATGTGACATCAGTGGTTTAACCCTAATTTTATGAAGCTATGAGAATACTTTTTGCGCGTAAAGATAAGCCATCGTGGGATTCTCGTGAACGTGTCGAAAGACTGACACGGAAGAGAAGATATTGTTGAAAAAAGTTGTTATTTTTCTTTTCTTTGTGCACAAAAAGTATTCTCGTAGCTTCATAAAATTAAGTTTTAACGACTGATGTCACATGGACTATTTTAACGATATTTTAATACCTTTCTGGGAATTGAACGTGGTAGTTGTGTTGTTGTCTATGCAGGGTCAAAAAGCTCTCGAATTTCATCACAAATTTGGTCATTTGTGTTCTGAGGATGAACAAAGGTCTTACGGGTTTAGACAAAAACAAACAACATTTGTGGTAAGCAGTGTATGTGTACAAAGGCATTTTAGTGCCACGTTAAAAAATCTACGATTACGAGATCAAGTCGAAATATGTTTCGAGAATAAAGTTAAAATTATGAGAATAAGGTTGAAATCGCAAGAATAAAGTTGAAATATTTTGACAGTAAAGTCAAACTTATGAGAATACAGTCCAAATGTTTTGAGAATATGCATGCGCACACAATATTCTTTAAATATTATAACTTTAATTGCTATGATTTAATTCTCATTTAAATTTATTCTCAAAACATTTACACTTTATTCTCGTAATCACAACTTTATTCTTGAAATATTTCTTAATACATTTTTGACATGGCATTAAATGCCATTGTATATGTGTGACAAAGTCTACTGAGAAAAATTCTTGACTACTTTATAATGAAATAAAAAATATAATGAGAATAATGAGATTTAAGTCGAAATAACGAGAAAAGTAAAAATATTTCAAGAATAAAGTGTGACGGAATAAAATAAAATTAAGAGAATAAAGTAAATGTTTCGAGAATGAATGCACAAGCTACACTCTCTCAATATTTAAAACTTTAATTGCTACGATTTAATTTTTGTAATTTCAAATTCATTCTTGAAACATTTCAACTTTATTCTCAACACATTTCAACTTTATTCTTGTAATTTTTACTTTAATTTTGAAATATTTTGACTTTAGTCTTCTTAATTTCAACATTATTCTCGAAATAGTTTGACTTTATTTAATCTTGTAATTTTAGATTTTTTAAAATGTATTAATGTGGCAATAAAATGCAGTTGTATATGTGCGACAGAGTCTACTGGCAAAACTCTTGATGTCTGCTTTATATCGCATACATCACCAAAGGCAATTTCCACTGGCCTGTACCTTCTCCAGATAAGTGTAGCTCCAGGTCTTCCCATCAGGAAATGTTCTGGAAAGCAGACGGCCTTGTCCATCATACTCGGCCCTCTCAGAGACAGAGCCCCAGTGTATGGCACTCAACTGCCCATTGCTATTGCGAGTGAGGTTGACAGGCAGCAGCTTGCTACTTGGCATCCAGAGAGTAGGCTGACCTGCTGTGTCATAACCAATCTTCAGAAGGAATTTACGGTGATCATCATAGATCTTTTCAATCCTCAGAGCTCGGTCATAATCAACAGACAAAATGTTCCGTCCATTTACCTTGAAGTGCAGGCAGGAAGAGAGACACAAAATTGGTATGGAAACAGCAAAATGGCAGAAAATTGGCAGAGCAGCCTTGGTTTCTGTTCAGAAAGTTTGACTTGAATCTTTGTATTTAATAGCTTAAGTTTATAAAACGAAGCAGCTCTGTGGCATACTCAAACTATTAAATCATCTTCCAAAGTAGGAATAGTCAATTTTAGAATAGATTTGTTTAAACTCATTTTTTACTCTCCTCGATTAGCCAGGTGCCACATTTACTCAATAGATGTAATTTCTAAGAATTCACATCTGAAAAAAAAAACTATAGCAAGAAATCTTACATGATTTTCAAATTGCCGATTATGACTGAGGTCAAGTCAGATGTCAAGTGCTTTGTGTTACAACAAAGTTAATAGATTTAGCAGCAAAATAGTCCTGTGGTTTCTTTCAACAAGCAATAGGCTTTTTTAAACCATTTCTTTGTCCTCTATAATTGAACTTAATTACGTACTCGTAACTTGCGTCCAAACACTGTGACCTTTGTTCTCGTCTGCTCTTTACGAAACCGCCATTCCACCAAGTTTTGCCCACTGTCATCAGGTAGGGTCATGTTTCTTCGTGCCAGGGTAGGGGAGGATGCACCAGCCAAAATATGTGGCTCGGTCTGGTAGTGCGTGTTCATTCCATTGGCATACAGAATCCATAAGGAATGGTCGTAACCAATCACATAGTTGTTCTTCAGCTGATCTGCAAAACACAAAAGACAACATATATATGACCCTGGACCACAAAACCAGTCTTAAGTAGCACAGGTATATTGGTAGCAATCAGTGTTGTTTTTGACAACGATCTTAGATTTAGTCTTAGTCTTAGTCTTTTGGACTAAAATGCTTATTAGTTTTAGTCAAATTTTAGTCACTTCTAAATGTGATAGTTTTAGTCCAATTTTAGTCGACGAAAAGTCAAAAAGGTTTTAGTCTAGTTTTAGTCAAAAAAAGGGGAAAAAGTCTTTTAACAAATGAATGTAGGTCAGTAAGTATTTTGCTGTTGGGTAGTGTCACTTATAAGTTGTGAAAATAGCAGATCTATAGTTCAACACAATGTGAGCTTCCGGATCGACTATTTTCACCAATAATTACAATAATGAAGGAATGGTTTTAGACATAAAAGACATATATTTGAAATACACCCATAGGTCCTCTCACCGTTTGCGACCACCCTGTGTGCAAACTGCCGCCAGACTGTCTGTCTGAGTGACAACAATGTGACGTGTTGAGCGTAACCAAACAAGGATAGAATGCTAAAACGGCTTGCCATACTAGTATGGCAAAGAGTATTTAATGCTAAAACGGCTTGCCATAGCGGCAGATACTTTTTCGGTTTTAATTGGCATGCACAATAAGCAGAAATGTCATGCATTTTAAACGTCTGACGGACCACCCACTAACATTTTCGTCTATTCTCGTCTCGTCAACGAAAACTCACACACGTCTCGTCATGTTTTAGTCATCAACGAGCCATTTTTATCTCGTCATCGTCTCATTATCGTCATGAAAAAAAGTGGCGTCAACGAAATGATTTCGTCATCGTCATCGTTGACGAAAACAACACTGGTAGCAATAGCCAACAAATACATTGTATGGGTCAAAATTATAGATTTTTCTTTTATACCAAAAATCACCAGGTTATTAAGTAAAGATCATGTATCAAAACTTAATTTTTGATTAGTAATATGCATTGCTAAGAACTTCATTCGGACAACCTTAAAGGCAAATTTCTTAATATTTAGATTTTTTTGCACCCTCAGATTTTCAAATAGCTGTATCCTAATTATTATTATCCTTCTTTATTCAGCCTATTTTTAAAACCTATTTATTCAGCTTTCAGATGATGTATAAATCTCAATTTCAAAAAATGAGAACACAAGGGTTACCTTGGTGTAACATGAGGACGTTTTGAATTGCAGACTGGTTTGTAGTTACAGTAGCAGCTTCATCTCGTTCAAAGCTTTCTCTCTCTACTGTAGAGACTGTATCCATGTCATAAGCCAGACTGGTCACCACTCCAGTAGGAAAAGTCACATTGGTCAGTCGTCCCTCTGTGTCATAGCTAAAAAGAGAGAAAGGGAGAGAAAGATGTTAAAGAGCTGCATTTAATGCAATCCATAGGAGTAAGTACTTTTCTACTGTTCTGTCTGTCTGTCTGTCTGTCTTGAAGTTCAGATTACTTGTGTGTTGTTAGGGTGTTCCCTAGAAATAGCTCAGGTCCTTTTCCAAAAGTCTTGAATTTTTCCTAAATTATCATTCACCAGGCAAAAGTCTGACTACGAAATGTAACAGTACACCTCCGTTTTAACCAGCTTGATTTTAGATATCATTCATGTCTAGCACAAAGGGTGCTGAATGAACGAGCCATTTTAAAAGATTAGTTTACTTTCAGAATAAAAATGTCCTGATAATTTACTTATTCCCATGTCATCCAAGATGTTCATGTCTTTCATTCTTCAGTCGAAAAGAAATTAAGGTTTTTGAGGAAAACATTCCAGGTTTTTCAAGTTCAGGTTGTGAACATATCACTATGCCTTTAGGTTCGGTATCTTTAGGTTCGCTGTCAAAAATGCCAGTGTCAACGCTAAGCAGACCAGGACCAAATGTCTCATTTTTCTTTTTGGTCCGGACCAAATAAACCAAACGAATCGAACTACAAGTGCGAACACACCCTGAAACAGCAATTTGGACCTTCAACCCATTTGCACCATTAAAGCCCACTATGGACAAAAATCTTGGAATGTTTTTCTCAAACTTCTAATTTCTTTGTGACTGAAGAAAGAAAGGAATTAACATCTTGGATGACATAGGGGTGAGTAAATTAGGAAATTTTCATTCTGGAAGTGAACTAATCCTTTAATACGTGTACAAATCGCTCACCCTAAATTTGAGCAATAACAGCAAAGTTGGCAAGCAGAAATGCTCAAACGCTCTTACTCATAGAATGTTGTCCATCCATTGGCAGTGCTCTTGGTTGCCAGGAGACCACTGTTGCCATGGTAAGTTAACAGCACCTGTTCACGCCCCTGTGTGCCAAGGGTCTTCAGCCCACCACTCGAGCCTACAGTTAGCCAAATAACCTGGTTGTCAGGTGCAACGATGCGGACAGGAAGGCGGCTGGCATCCCGGCGAATCCGTAGCGTGTTCCCATGACTATCAGCCACTGAGGTCAGATCTCCTTCATTGCTATAGCTAAAGTTATATTTGAAGTCTCCAGTGATTAGGTTGGCCGTATACTGGTGCGTGCCATTACTGTCAAACATGTACACTTCCTGCTCTGCGGATGATGCCACTTCATACAAGCCCATGCTGTTAAGTGCAGGCTTGTTTTTTCCAATCACTCGAATACGGATGTTTCCCAGGTCGGCTACATACAGGGTCCCATCCGGAGCCGCCACGAGAGAGGACGGCCCGTTCAGCCGAGCGTCTTTAGCAAAGCCGTCTCCTGTTAGGTAACAATCACAGTTGACGTCGGTCTTGCAGTCGCAATCAGATGGCGCCCCCACCAGGTGAGTGATCTCGCCATCTGCCGCCACGCTGCGTACGCGGCTCATCTTCCTCTCATCTGTCTCGGCGATGTGCAGCACTCCATTGAAGGAGACGGCGATGGCGCTTGGGGATTCCAGATGGGTATGCGTGGCTTGCTGTGTTTCTGTCACCAAGATGTCTGTAGAAGGCATGGGGCAGTGAAGGGGTCTGCCTGCTGCCACGCTGACCTGCCCCTCCTCAGTGATCCGCAAAACCACACTGCCATCCAGCACAAACAATGAGTTATCCATGGGACTAACAGCCAGAGCTGTCGGCCATTCTAAAGACACCTAAAGGCAGAGGAATAAAAAAAAGCCACTGTTTAAAAAGATATGAAGCTGTTAGAGATGATAAAGTTGCCATTTTGTGATAGGATTAAATATCTATATACAAATATCTGTCTATCCGTTAGAGCTGGGCAAAAAATAATGATTTTCTTTTTTTTTTAATCTCATTTTTACGAAACAGTATTTATTTTTAAATTCGAAGAAATTCTCAAGAATTAGTCTAGATTAGTCTAACAAGCTTGCTCGGTAGCTCAGCCGGCACGAAATTGGATGCGGAATCCTTGGGTACGAATCCTGTGAAAAACATGACTCACAAAGTAAAGAGCTGAAGGATGAGAGATTGAAAAACAAGCTAAAATGGCATGTTTGCAAATGCATTTTTACGTCACATTTACTTTTCTTCATACTATAGTGCACATGCTACGTTATTTTAAAACGTAACAAAGTGTCGGCGCCAATAGCCTCATGGGCAGTGCGTCGACATGCAGTGACATGCCGACATGCCAATCCCATCCTCCATCTCTCTCCCACTTCGTTTCCTATCTCACTACTGTCTTATCAATAAAAGTCAAAAACGCCAAAAATAAATCTTAAAAAAAAAAAAACGCGTAATAAAGCATTAGAGTTACAACTCCACTCTACGGACATTTAAAGTCAGAACTGTGGTGACATGTACAAAATGTACAGATATGTTTTCATCATGAGATAAGGTTGGAACTTTGAGTAAAATATCTCTGTATTTTCAAATATTTCATATGTGCCATAACATAAAGTGTACATGCGGTTAACCCTAACAGTTAATAAATATGGCGTTACATGAAAAAAAAAAAAAAAAAAAGTGAGATGAAATCTGAAACATGTACCAAGACCAAAACTCATGTAGTCAGGATAATTGACTTGAGTGTGTTGATTTGTGCAATTTTCACTTTTCACCTGATGGACATCCATAACCGAGTCGCAGCTCAGAGGTCGAGCAGAGGCAAGGTCGTTGGACCCCAGCAGAGTGGAGATGATGCCATTTTGATCCACCCTCCGGATCACGGTCCCGTCCACAAAGTAGATCAGTCCGTTCTTGTCGACGGCGATCCCTGGAGAGAAGAGAGGAAGGAACGAAATGTGCAGGTCACACAGCTGTGCTCTTTGCTTGCCTGATCCAGGCAGCGGGTACATGTGTCGTGTTTGGCTTCCCATTATTCAGGTCACTGCAGAAAGCATCGCCCTCAATTATTCACATCTTGCCTCCCACTGCTGAATTATTTCTTAAGGAGAAAGTGGAATAGGATGTATTAGAACATCCCTCCCTCCCTCTAGCATTTCAGTCTGTGTTCGCTCTCTCTCACTCCGTCTCAGTTGGTCTGCAAGTCTGCTCAGGGTATTTGACAAAAGCATGGAGTGGGAAAGCATCAAACCCACTTTTAAACCCAAATTATGAAAGTGTGGGTTGCTATAGTAACTGCCGCTTGGTAAATGCGTGTCTGGCTGAGCGGTAGCACGGAGAGATTGGGTGCCTGACGAAAACAGTAAGGCAAACCTGACGTTATGGCAGAAATCTCAGTCCCAACCGAGGAAGATGCATGTATGCATCAATGCCTCTGACTTTTTTATAGTTACGACAGCCAGAATGTAGATCTCCGCATACGTCCCATCAATTCAACGCATTATGTACCCATCTACACAGGAAATACAACACCTAATGTATCCATCATTCAGCGCGTTCATTCATGTGTGAATGGCATTTTATTGAAAAACAATGAAAACATCTCTTTTTCTGCATGACGAGGTTATATGCCGAAATGGGTTGCCTATATTCACCAGACAAGTGTGACGTTTTATAATTTATGTCGGTGAAGTCACGATTCATTCAAAGCAGCTTCATCAATCCGTTGTGTCTGGCTCAGTCAAATAATTTAGTACCTATCCTGGGGCTGTCAGTTCCCATTTCCCTTGTTGAAGCGCCAATCAAAAACCTCACTCCATAATACAGTGTTAAAAGCTCACAGAGCTTTGGGATGATCTTTCATGTCAATCAAAGCGTGTCGTATGCCTCAGAAGATTCATCGCAGACGTTTCCGAAGTCTGAAGAACCCATGTTTCTCAACTCTTTACTTGAGAAGAATGCATGACTCTTTTGATTGTCAATTTTAATCATCCTTCAAAAATACCTTTAGGTCCTGTGAGGAGAGCCTCGGTGGCCGGTCCTCCATCTCCACAGTGAGCTTCGTCAAAGGGCAGACAGTGATCCCCCGTTCCCGCCACTACCTCCACGTTCTGCTGGGACTCTGAGCTGGCCAGAAGTGCCTGCGGGCTGTAGATGCGTCTGGAGTTGGTGTCGGACACGTAGAGCCGGCCCGTCACGGGATCCGTGGTCAGGTAGTAGCGGTGAGCGGGATTGTTACTTGGCGAGAGACACATAAACAGTAGGAGTTATGAGCGAAGACATTAGTCTGCTGTCAAGCCGAGCCAGTGCGACTCATAAATTATTGGTCTGACATTGCAATTGGAGATGGCAGATGAAATGAGAGACTGATTAGAATATTAATATCATTAAAGATGTTGAGAGAATCGCAGCATGTTTTTTCGCATCTATCAAAAGGGTGTGAGCTCCTGACAGATGGGAAGACGAAAAAAAACGATTGTGCGAAAGGGAAGTAAATGCGATGTGACTGGAACGTATTTGTGGAGGCTGTGATGACGACTTCAAGACTGCCAGATCATTTCAATCATTCCTGTTCCCTTGCGGGGAAAGGTTCTCTGCGATGCGGTGATGATATGCATATCTTAATGACTGTCAACAACTGATGGCTTTTCAGAACGCTACGCTTATTTGCATTCATTAATTCTGTCTCCCAATCAGCCTGCTCGTTTCTGAATGAGTTAGTGCGGCCCCTCCAGACATGCCATTAGTGCTTAAATGACCAGTCGAGGCGAGACTTTGTGCGTGGGGGTGTGGAGATCAGTGACCTTCTCCCTCTGGGATCAGGCAAATCTTTTCACGTTTTATCAAAAGCAGTTTTAGGGCTATTCTTGCACACCGAGCGCACTCTGTTCAATCGATATCCTGGACTGTTTGGAAACCAATTCACACTCGGAGGCACTGGCCTGTGTAAAATCCAAATGTGAAAATGTGAAACAGTGGTACTTTTTTCAGCTAAAGGCCTAGAGTGTCATAATCCAAAGTCCTCTTATACGGGATCAGTAAATCTATTAGACGGTCAAAAAAGGTGATGTGCAAACATCTCTCATAAAATGTGTCTCGACATCTTTTGGGATTAGTAACGAACTTGGGTTAGCTTTCTGTAGACACCCTTTGGACATTTAATTTTATTGATAAAAAAGTGCCCAAAAGGGTCACAACGAATGACGTATCTAAAATTGTGTACATGCATGTCTTTTAAAACACAGCAACATTATGTGACATTTACAACAGGTAACTTACCTGTGTCTGAAATCCTTATTTCTTTGGGCAGTTTGAAAAAGGAAGGGGAAACATAAAGTGAGACAACAAGTTTAGGTAAAATAGTATACACTTATTCTATTTACTTCACATTACCTAATGTCCATCTAATTCAGGACCCCACTGGTGACTACAGTATAGGTTGTTTGCAGTCACGTGATTCTGATGACGTGCGAAATGCAGCTGGAAGGCAGGAAGTGACTCAAAATGCCTATGTTTTGAATAGTTTATGGAAATCGGTCAAACTGAGAAATTTCATTTCATATTGTGTATGAACATTTGCTGTTCATAAGGAGGAAAATGCAAGAAATTGACTAAAAAAGATTTGTGACTATTGGTCCTGTTAGCAGCACATAAAGTGAAACTCACTATGTTCTGTGAATCAATGAAGCTCTTGAAACTACAAATATGTTATCTCACATGTGTCTATGTGTGGCATTTAGCATTGAGTGAATTCTTAGTCTCACCCTGTATCTATTTATATATTTCTTTATTAATCTTAACATATTATTATATCTTTTAACCATTTGCACATACAAGCATTATCCGACTCTCCTCCTGACCACAGACAGAAGTTTCCAAGCCACTTTTTCCTTGGATTTTCAAAGCTTTTAATAATTTTTAAAAAATATTTCTATTTAATGTTTTTATTTCAGTTTTCATGTTAGTTATTTTAGGACTTCAATTTAAATATATCATATTTTGTTTTTCTTCTTATATTTGTATTTTATTTTCAGCTTCAATTAATGAAAGGATTAGTTCACTTCCAAAATAAAAAGTTCTTGATAATTTACTCAACCCCATATCATCCAAGATGTTTATGTCTTTCTTTCTAAAGTCAAAAAAAATGAAGGTTTTTAAGGAAAACATTCCAGGATTTGTCTCTGTGTAGTGGACTTCAATAGAGTCCAATGGGTTGAAGGTCCAAATTGCAGTTTTAATGCAGCTTTAAAGGGCTCTACACGATCCCAGCCAAGGAATAAGGGTAAGGATCTAATCTAGCAAAACAATGATTCATTTTCTAAAGAATAAAATAAAATTATATGCTTTTAAACCACACATGCTACTCTTGCACTACGCATTATGTAATCATACTGGAAAGGTCACACGCAGTTAGTTCTTCGTCTAATGTACTTTGATTCAGAAAGGTAGGGTAGAGTAAAAAACATCTCATTTTCTAATACAACTTGCAAATAATTTGCAAGCATTTGTGGTTTTTATGACGTTTTGCTGATATTCCTTGGCTGGGATCAGGTAGAGCCCTTTAAAGCTGTGTTAAAATGGCAATTTGGACATTCAACTCATCGGCTCCCATTTAAGCCTACTATATGGTAAAAAATTCCTGGAATGTTTTCCTCAAGAACCTTAATTTCTTTTCGACTCGAATAAGAAAGACATGAACATCTTGGATGACATTGGGAATTCTTATTCTGGAAGTGAACTGAATCTTTATCACTGTATGTGACAGTGTTGAAATTAAATTCTATGAACGTGTTGAAATATAATACATGCTTATCTATTCTAAAATTGTGTGTACTTCAAAGAGACTAGATTTGAAGTAACTTCTTTGACAGAGTTTACCGTTCTAACGGGCTAAAGCACAACACTCTGTCAGCGTACTAAAATCTAAATGCATCCCCTTTCAACCACTGCTGCTACAGCTACCAAAGCACTGCTTAAAAATTCACAGCATTCAACAATAACTTCCAAGACAATTACTGTCGGACTTCAAAAATCGCCTGCTGTGAGAATTGGTGCCACTATTATGCAAAATCCGAAGGCCTTCTTTTTGAGCACTATAATGTTTGGTGGATTAAAAATAGTTCTGCTTTTAAATGTTTTGTAGAGACAATCCCTAGACACTGGCTCTCAGCATGCTGCGATTTGCCACAAAATGTCTCCAAGTATTCTGCCAGATTTCCTTGCTGCTGAATCACCTGAGCTCCATGACACTGGTGACATTGCCCGACGGATAGATGCGTCTAATGTAATTGAAGTCGCCAACATACAGGCTCCCATCGATGCCCCATGCTAGAGCAACAGGAGCCAGCAGTTTGTTTCCCTCCGCTTGGCCATTACAGCTCGGACAGGAGATGCTTCTGCGTCTGCCATTTCCCATTATGGTGCTGATGATGGGAGGAAGCTGGGAGAGGAAGACATTCTCACCATTTCCCTTATACAGGATCCCTGAGACACAGAAGAGATTGGAAGAAAAAAAAAAGGTTGTTTTTTTTCTCAAAAATGTATATTTATTTGATTTTCACACAAACATACACTAGAATATATGAAAGCCTGTGTCCGCCACTGAATCATTTTTTTTCTCAGAATTGCATGATATAAACATGCAATTGCGAGTTATAAAGTCAGAATTACGAGACATAAACTAACAATTCTAAGAACAGTTTTTTTCCCCCTCAGAATTTACTTTTTAATTCAAAAAAGTCAGAATTGCGAGACATAAATTCACAATTGCGAGAAAAAAGTCAAAATTGTGAGTTTTTTTATTTGCAATTCTGACTTTATTGCAATTGCGAGTTTATATCTTGTTATTCTGACTTTATAACTTGCAATTACAATTTTATATCTCACAATTTTGAGAAAAAAGTCAAAATTGCAAGGTGCAAACTCGCATTTGCCAAAAAAACACCTTTTCCTTGCAATTCTAACTTAATTGTAATTGAGTTTGTAGAAACAAAATCAGAATTGCAAGTTTATACCTTTATATTAGGCAATCCCAACTTTATAACTCGCAATTGAAAGTTTATTTCTCACAATTTAGTGAAAAAAGTCAGAATTGCTAGTTTATATCTTACAATTTTGAGAAAAAAAAAGTCTGAATTGTGAGTTTATCTCAAAATTTGGAGTAAAAATGTCAGAATTACGAGTTTAAATCTCACAATTTTGAGAAAAAGTCAGAATTGCGAGTTTGTATCATAATTTTGAGAAAAAAAGTCAGAATTGTGAGTTTATATCACGCAATTTTTAGAAAAGTGAAAATTGCAAGTTCCTATCTCGCAATTCTGACTTTATAACTCGCAATTGTGAGTTTATATCTTATATCTCACAATTTTGAGAAAAAAGTCAAAATTGCAAGGTGCAAACTCGCATTTGCGAAAAAACACTTTTTTTTCTTGCAATTCTAACTTAATTGTAATTGAGTTTGTAGAAACAAAATCAGAATTGCAAGTTTATACCTTTATATTAGGCAATCCCAACTTTATAACTCGCAATTGAAAGTTTATTTCTCACAATTTAGTGAAAAAAGTCAGAATTGCTAGTTTATATCTTACAATTTTGAGAAAAAAAAAGTCTGAATTGTGAGTTTATCTCAAAATTTGGAGTAAAAATGTCAGAATTACGAGTTTAAATCTCACAATTTTGAGAAAAAAAGTCAGAATTGCGAGTTTGTATCATAATTTTGAGAAAAAAAGTCAGAATTGTGAGTTTATATCACGCAATTTTTAGAAAAGTGAAAATTGCAAGTTCCTATCTCGCAATTCTGACTTTATAACTCGCAATTGTGAGTTTATATCTTATATCTCACAATTTTAAGACAAAAGTCAGAATGGTTAGTTTAAATCTCACAATTTGGAGAAAAAAGGTCAGAATTATGAGTTTATATCACATTTTTTAGAAAAAAAAGTGAGAATTGCAATTCTGATTTTATTACTCGCAATTGTGAGTTTATATCTAAATTCTGAGAAGGTCAGAAGATTTTATAAGATAAAAAGTCACAATAACCTTTTTTTTTTTTTTTTTTTTTTTTAAGTGGTGGAAACTGCCTAATATAAGAATCACATAGACCCAGAAAGAGAAAATTATTACTACCACTACTACTGCTACTATTAGTAGGATGAAAAATACAATTGCAAAAAAAAAAAAAAAACCATTATGCATGAAATTGTTACTTAATTAGTTTTATACAGACAAGCAGGATAATGCTATTCTTATCTGACTTCACAGCCTCAAATGCTCTTGTAATCTATAAGAGAGTTAGAAAAAAGAGCGGACATTTTTTTTCCTGGCTGTAATGGAAGGGCCTGAGCATATAACTCAACTAAAGATGAAAGTTCCTACCCTGGACATCGCTATGAAAAGGGGGCACTTAGCGCTGTGATCTTCCCGAGCTTCCGTTAGAAACTCCATTAATGTGGACATTGAAGTAGCACTTTGATGAGGAAGCTCCAAAAAGAATTAAGCTGCTAAGGCATCAGAGCTACCATAATGAACATTTTCATTAATATGGATGATTAGACTCTAACTTTTGAAATAAATCGAGCACTTCTTGAGCAGTCTAGTTTTAAGCACAATTACATCTTATTTGATTTGATTGATTTGGTTTTGCATTATTTTTCTTTCCACCTATTAGTCATGTTTTCTTAATTATTTTAGCACATAAATGTATTTGTCTCATACTTGGTCACTTTGTTTTCCAGCAACTATTTTATAACATGCTCAGAGGAAAGCTCAGCATAGCAGTTTTGCTAGCAAAACTATGATTGCATTTTTAAAGGATTTTTTTGTTGTTTATGCTGTCGAATCAGAGAGAATCTGTCTCAAATGTGCAATATCCAAAAAAAAAAAAAAAATAGAATACAGTCCTCAGGCATTAAATGTACCAACCGGAGACGTTTCGATCACCTGAGAGGTGATTGTATACACAGCTGTGTGCTTTATTTTCCAGTCCCTATAGATCTCAGCTTCTAAAACCTTTGATCGTTTCAATCATTTTAACACCGCTTTCAGTCCAAGACTGAGCGAGGAGCTTGGGTCATTACAGATAAATATTTCAGTCCTGTGAAAATTTAACTTGTTTCTTTTTGGGGTTGGCTTCAAAGAAGAACTTCAAAGGGAAGTGCCATGCCCAGGGCCATAAATTATTCATACTGAGCAACATGTTAGACTTTCAACACTTGCTTTGGCCTATTAATCACATCAATAACACTGCACTGAACTACACTCCCATTGGCTGGCCACTACATCTCGAGTTCAGCAACTAGCTACCTCAGTGGCTACACACCATCGCATTGCTTTGTAATTGGTTCCGAGGCCGGGTTTCAGTAAAACTATAGGAATCTGAAACTGTTCAGTCTCAAATGTTTTGTCATGGCTGCAGCTCTTTTTTATTATTGTTGTAATTATTCTTTTTTCTTATTTTGTGCATGTGAACAAGACAAAAGTGTCGAAGCAGAGCAGAGACTTTTTCTAATGGAGGGTACTCCGATCATGGAAATACATAAAGCAGAACATTATGGTCGACTGGTTGGTCCAAAGACTAAAAAGTTGACTAGATGAAGGAAAAGTTCACCCAAAAATGAAAATTCTGTCAGTAATTACTCACCCTCATGTCGTGCCAAACCCATAAGACCCATTCATTCATCTTCGGAACACAAATTATGATATTTTTAATGAAATCCGAGAGCTTTCTGACCTTGCATAGACAGAAACACACAACTGACACATTCAAGGCCCAAAGAAAAGAGTAAGGTTCAACCTTAACTTTATGAAGCTATGTAAATACTTTTCGTGTGCAAAGAAAACTAAAATAATGACTTTATTCAACAATTTCTTCATAAGACTGAAGAACACGTCTGAAGATTTCAACAGAGAGGATGACTTGCAATTTTTTTGCCCAGCCTTACTTATTTGAACCAGAATATACAGATGACGAACTAATAGAGATGGACATTCTATGTCAAATGCCAACTCCTGTGTCAGCAGCACCACATGCATACTGTTGTGTGAACGAAGCAATTACTGACACGGAAGAGAAGAAATTGTTGAATAAAGTTGTTATTTTTGATTTCTTTGCGCACAAAAAGTATTATCATAGCTTCATGAAGTTAAGGTTGAGCCTTACTACTTTTTGGGGCCTTGAACATGTCAGTTGTGCTGCTGTCTTTGCAGAGTCAGAAAGCTCTTAATCTTAATTGGTGGTCCGAAGATGAATGAAGGTCTTATTGGTTTGGAACGACATGAGAGTGAGTAATTAATGACAGAACTTTGTCTGATGTCACATAGACTATTTTAACGATGCCCTTACTACCTTTATGGGCCTTAAACGTGGTAGTTGCTGCCTATGCAGTGGCAAAAAGTTCTTGGATTTAATCAAAAATATCTTCATTTGTGTTCTGAAGATGTACAAAGGCCTTACAGGTTTGATGGTGAGTAAATAATACCAGAATTTTCATTTTTAGGTGAACTATCCCTTGAACTAGTCAACTTTTTAGTCTTCGGACCAACTAGTCGACCACAATGTTCTGCTTTATGTATTTCCGTAGTCAGAGTAGACCATCCTCGATTAGAAGACAGTCAAAAAAAAAGTCTCTGCTCTGCTTCTGACACTTTGGTTTGTCTGATGTCACCTAGACTATTTTAACAATGTCCTTACTACCTTTCTGGGCCTTGAACATGGTAGTTGCCTGTCTATGCAGGGCCAGAAAGTTCTTGGATTTCATCAAAAATATCTTCATTTGTGTTCTGAATGTGTACAAAGGCCTTACAGGTTTGGAATGACATGAGGGTGAGTAAATAACAGAATTTTCAATTTTGGGTGAACTATCCCTTGAACTAGTAAACATTTTAGTCTTTGGACCAACTAGTTGACTATAATATTCTGCTTTATGTATTTCCATGATCAGAGTAGTAGTGTTCTGAAGATGTACAGAGGCCTTACAGGTTTGGAATGACATGAAGTGACAAAATGTTCATTTTCAGGTAAACTATCCATTTAACATCCAGAAGTACCTTTTTGGTATCTTCAGCTACATCCCCCAGCTATTCAGACAGAAATCTTTAGCTATTGCATTGCATTTTTTGGCATCCTGCCTCAAGCATTGTGTTTTTAAAATGGCATGTCATGCTAAAAAAAGACTAGTCAAAACCATATCATTCTGTTCCATTTAGCTGCACTACGTATAACTGTTTTTTAACAAAAAGCGTCCTACATAAACAGCCAAAGATGTGAACCTGAAAACAGCCTAATTATACAGGCCAACTAGATGATTTTCAAAATATGCAGATTTGCGCCCGTGTCACAGAGGAGACAAATCAAGTGCATCCAGTGCCAAGTCTCATCGGGCATTCCTCTTTAGTGTGATGACTGTCACTTTAGCAGCAAGCGTGGTAAACTGTCATTGGCTGATATCAGCTGTTAATTCACAGAGTGCTTAAATGACCCAAAACCCTCTGCAATTCTCAACTGCATGCGAATCATGCCTAATGTCTTCCCATGTGCAGCTAAGCAGGGTGCATAGCAATTTGTTCCTGCTTGATTAGGCCCTGCCATTGATTAATTGATTGAGAGGAGGACTGGAATGAAGACACAGTCAGAGGGGATCTCGAGAACACCCGGCCCAATAGAAGCTGCCGTTCTTATTCAGAGGTCTACAATGTACCATTAAGTAAGATGAATTGGTCTGGGTGCCTGCTTTTAAGTGTGACTCAACAAAGCCACTGACCTTGACAGCAAGACAAACCAACGACACTTCTCACTTGCTCAAACTGTGCGATTGCTGCATTGCTTTGCTCTAATCTCATTATGCACTGCTCGCACTACTTATGAACCACTGTTCAAATATTAGGAAGAAAATAATGAACTTGTAGATCTACAAAGATTTGACTGTAAATCCTATGCAAAACCCTGTGCAACAAGAACATCATTAACAATAAATCATCTAATGATTGGAACAATCGACTTTGCTGCCATGAAGGCATTGTGGGAACCAGGACATTGCTATGGAGATGTTCTGTATGGTTTCTTACTAACAATGTACTTTGTTCCCTAGATATTGTTCAGCTCAGCTCCCTCAGCACAGGTCTATAAACAATAAAACAAGTTGCTTAGAAAAGTAATTGCACAAATGTCCTTAACAAGCCACACAATTTAAGATACCCATAACACAAACTGTGTGCAAGCATTGCAAGAACCACTAATTACATACAGCGTCACAAAATAATTACATGTAAAGTACGCTTTTCATTAGTGTTCGTCATTACCCATGCAGCATGGATGTTATAAATTGTGGCCTGATTAACTTGCGACTTTATGGCTAGACCTTTAGGTGAGAAGCAGTCGATTTGTTTTGGCCACTCTCAGCTACATGTTAATGTCTATGAAGTACAGCAAACTCCATGAATAGAAATTTCATTCAATGTCATCTACAGTAATGCAATGCTTATGCTTATTGATTATTCACTGAGCAAATATGGTGATCAAATAGCAATGGGATAAATAAAACTATTTTGTAAATGTCAAGCAAACAAGCTGAATATCAAATCTTCTAGGTGTTCTTCAGCATTCATAAAGAGGTGTCAGGCTAAACAGTCTGCCATATCGGAAAAATTCACCAAAAAGGTTAAGGATTGACACCTATGGTGGGGAGATGACATTGAACTTTTTTTTTGTTTTCTAAAATTAAACTTTTTAAGATTTAACATTAAAACGAATAAGAAATACAGTGCCTTGCAAAAGTTTTTTATGTTATGTTGCAGCCCTTATGTCAAACTTGCTTTAAATTACTTTTTTTCCACATCAATCTATTAATTTACCATACTGACAAAGCAAAAAACTGATTTGTGACAACTTTGCAGATTTATTACAATTAAAAAACTGAAATAAGTACTTTGCATAAGTATTCATACCCTTAACAAGGTACTTAGTTGAAGCGCCTTTACAGCCTGAGGTCTTTTTGGTTTGATGCGACAAGCTTTGCACATCGGCATTTGGCAATTATCTGCCATTCTTCTCCTCACCTCTTCACCTCTCAAGCTCTGTCAGCTTGGATGAATGTTGGCAGACATTTTCAGGTTTCTCCAGAAATGTTTGATTGGGTTCAAGCCCAGGCTGTGGCTGGGCCACTCAAGGACATTCACAGAGTTGTCTTTAAGCCACTCTTGTTGTGTGCTTGGGGTCACTGTCCTGTTGGAAGGTAAACCTTCTGCTCAATCTGAGGTTCTGAATGCTCTGCACTAGGTTTTTGTTAAGGCTATTTTGCTGTGTTGAGCTACTCTGAAGAGTCCCTCAGTCCCTGCCGCTGAAAAATTCTCACAATCTAAGAGTTCTTTAGTTGTTACAAATTCCAAGTGGGTTTTCACTGAGGAGAGGATTGAGTTTGGCCACACAGCCATAAAGACCAAATTGGTGGAGTGTTGGAGTGAAGTTTGTTCTTTTGTAAATTTCTCCCATCTGCATACAGTATATGATCATGAAGCTTCCTGGTCACCAGTCTAACCAAGGCCATTCCTCATCAATTGCTCAGTTTGGCTAGGAGGCCAGCTCTAGGAAGAGTCCTAGTTGTTTCAAACGTCTTCCATTAAGGGTAACAGAGACTACATGCTTCTGTGAAACTTTAATGCAGCAGAATTTTTTCTGAAATCTTCCCCAGATGTGTGTCTTGATGCAATCCTGTCTCTGAGCTTTACAGGCAGTTCTTTTGACCTCAGGGCTTGGTTTTTGCTCTGATATGCATTTTAGCTGATAGACCTTTTATTGAGAGGTGTGTGCCTTTCCAAATCATGCTCATTCAAATGAATTTGCCACAGGTTAACTCCACTTGAATTGTAGTAACATCTACAAGTGATATGAATGCTCCTGAGCTAAATTTCACGTGTCCCAGAAAAGGGTATGAATACTTATGCAATGGAATCATTTCAGTTTTTTATTTCTAATAAATTTGCAAAGTTGTTCCACTTGCTTTGTTATTATGGTGTATGGCATGTAGATTAATGTGGGAAAAAAAAGTTATTTAAAGCAGTTCAACGTAAGGCTGCAACTTAACAAAATGTGGAAAAAAATGAAGGGATATAAATACTTTCGCAAGGCACTGTTTATACAATATTTCTAGGTAACAAATACAATGAGAAAATAGAAATAGTGAAACATCTTTAATATTTCTTCACTAAACATATTTTTCTCACTTAAACCTAGTTAAAAAAGTTTTTAGAAATTAAAAAAAAAAATACAAAAAGAATAATCACTAATCACATAAGCAACTTTGTAAAACTGATCATCTGAATTTATGTGTACTGATGGTTAGTTGTTCTTGCTTTGATAAAAAGTACAGTATGCTCTTTGGCTCATTTCCAAATTATGCCGCAGAACATCATAAAGTTTTAGACAAATGTGTGGAATTCATGCTGCTTAAGTACTGTTCTCAAAAGAACAAACTAAATACTTATGAAATTCAACAAAAGATTTCAGTTAAACCTTTTAATTTCAAATGTTATGCTGACAATAACTGCTATGCATTCAATTATAAAAATGCATAATAGAAGCAATTTTTATTAGCTATCTGGACAAAAATATTGAAGATAAAGACTATGATAATATTTAAAGTCACCAAGAGCATGGATGTGTTTTACAGAAAAACTTAGCAACGGGATGTAGCTCTTGCTCAAACACATACACATATGCCTAGACACACAGTTTGCACAAGCGCTGACTGCTGATCAAAACCTGTAAGCCATAGATATGAGAGGCTCTGCATTATCAATCAGTGAGACAAATGGGACTGTCAAAGAGAAGATCTCCCTTTGGCAAATTGATTACATTTATGACAACTTCTTCAGGACAAAATGTTTTCCCATCTCCATCACTTGCCATGCATCGCTTCTGATGTACAAAAACGCACTAATCGAAAAGATTGTAAAGGTGACATGCCCAAATGTGCAAAGCTTTCATCTAATTTATAAACCTCAGATTAAACAGGGTCTGAGCCAGATTTATGTCTTAAGCTCTTTTAAGAGCTATTCTTCTCGGAGTAAACTTATAAGAAGATTATGAGCATGTAAGATAAATAATGAGCAACCCCATGTAAAACTCACCTAACCGCAAACCTGCTAACTGAGTTATGAGAAGAAGAAGAACAGGCGATCATGGTATGGATTTATATTTAACAGAGCTGAGAGCTTTAGGACAGATGCTCTATGCCTCAGTGCTTTCCATCAGAATATGCAGTTCCCGAGCTTTTTGTTCCATCGCTTTCAACTGTGTCTGTGAGGTTTTTGACAGATTTAGCTCACAAAAACAGCAAAAACAATGCAGTTAATCTTCAATTCAAAGTCTATGAACTTCAGCAGCTAGCAAAAAGTCTAAGGAGTATAAAAATCCCCAAATATTTACTATAATATCTTTCATGATGTTAAAAATAATAATAAAAAGGGAGCCAGAATAATGTGATACGATGCACCCTACTGGATTTGGCAAATTAATTAAATGCATTATTAACTAATCAAGATTAACTATGAAATGATAAAATTCGAACACCAAAGCATTTCTATAATAATGGTCTAATCTAAATAAGATAATGATCGAAAATCTGCAATTGGTTTAATCCACTCTGGCGCTTGAGGTGTAAAATGAGAATTTAAGACTTATTGGCAGTAACACTGCTTAAACTAGATAAACTGTCTAGAGGTGCAAAAATAAGGGCTGAGCAGACAGCCATGACCATTTGTTCGGCAGGTCGTCAGATTAAAGGATGTGGAAATCCGGAGGCCAACTGGGCATTTAGCCAGCAATCAGAAAGAGGCTTAAAATCTTTGGTTCAGGCGGGGAACAATCAGATGTTGTCACACTAACTAACTCTAGAGAAACAACCAGAGACAAGCGCACCTGAAAAACGTCAGTCTAATCTTGTGTTTTCATTTAGGGCATCGGGATGTGCTGCAGAGCCGACTTCTTTTCCCAAAACGCGCTATTAAATACGACTGCTGGATCCGGTTCAAACTGTGCACACATCGTCATTTACCGAGAATAAAAAGATGCCATTATGTGTGTGAATATGGAGATTTAAGCTGACAGAATGAGCTTCCCTGTCACCCTGTTTCATTATGAAGACAAAGGAACAGGGAATGTCTGGTGGAATAATGCCACATTTCCATATTCACACTTGTGTTTTAATGGCACTTTTATTGAATTAAGCTATAAGTATGCATTCTGCGCCTGAAAACTGGATAAAGTTCATTCAGCCAAATCATGTCCCCCATAATGTTGGAGAGCACAGCTCTGACTTGGCACGCTGTGTTAATGATTCCGATTTAATCTGTCATCACTGTGAGCGATTAGCCCTTTCAAACTCTGCTTTATTATGTGCAAATGAGGCAATGAACCATATTTCATGTTAAGATGAATATTTATGACAATGAGTCCAGGTAGAAGCACTGACCCCTGAATTGGTGAGGGGACATTTCCCCGTGAGGTGGTTCCGTTGGGGTTTAATAAGCGGTTCCTACCGTTTGGCACATCCAAGATGTGATGCTTATCCAGGCTCCATCCGCCCATGTTGGAGGCCTCCAGCTCATATCCCTGCAGCATGGCTGTCCGCTTTTCCCATAGGATCACATTCAGGCATGATTCATACTCAAAGCCCACGGATACTACAGTATAGAAAGGGAAACAGAGCAAAAGGTATCTATTATCCTCAAATGTTTTTCGACACAATTTAATATAGGTTTCATGTTTAAATTGATAAAATAAAGCATATTTTTACATGCAAATATTTTAAGTATATAAAATGTTAAACATTTAAACTAGTGCTGTCAAAATTATCACATTAACGCAGGCGATTCATTTTTCCAGTTTAACAGCATTAAAAATGTTGCTGCTTCTGTTTTTTCCTGGAAAGAAATGCATTCATTTAGTCGCAGAACTACTTTTTTGACCATTTCAAACAGGAAACGTTTCAGATGCGCACTCCAACTTCACTTCAGTGCCAGGCAGTAGAACAACAATGAACTGCGGTCAGATAAAATGTTGTTAGGCCAAATGTGACCCTGGATCAAAAAAACAGTCATAAGGGTCAATTTTTTAAATCAATGCATATTACTAATCAAAGATTTTTGGCATTAAAGAAAAATGAATCATTTTGACAACAGACGGACAAAATGTACCTGTCCCGTCAGCCATTATACTGTGCACACTATAATTGAACTATATTATATACACTTCATATTAAAGCAAAAAAATAAATAAAAAATGAGCATAAGTGTCAGATCCGCGTCGTGTTCAGCAGTGGCAGCTCTTAAAGTAATAGCAGTTAAATAACCGAATAACCCACCTGCTGCTAATCAAAGAACAAAAGAAAAAAAAAAGAGGATTTATCTGTATTTATTTTAGTATTTAGTGTTTCCTAACTTTATTAAATTTCTGTCCTACTTGCTGAAGGACACAGGTAAATAATGGGTTTATGTGAAGATTTTTTTAGGTTCGATAAAAATTAGCAATTGTTATTTTTAAAAGTCCAATTACTGTTAAAATTGATAGCTCTTAATTTTAATGCAATGTTGAGTGGCTAGAGAAAAATAATTTCCTAGAGACATCAGTATTATTAATATCAGTGATACTCACCTTCAGTCACAATCTTTTTAAACAAATATTAAAAATAAACTGTCTTTATGTTGTTTGTACATTAATTAGAACACTGAATGTGAAATTATTACAATATAAAAATATATTTAACAACTTTAAGGTTAGGTGGGATTAATCACGATACATTTCAGAAAAAAAAAATGATCGACAGCACCAATTTAAACATATTTTATTCATTAGGTGACTTACTTGTTTATGGAAAGTGTGTACTACCAGCTAAATATATGTGGTATTGACAATTTTCTGTTTATGCACATGGCAAACTGGTGCAGTAACTATTTCAGAGCAGATACAACCTTGTTAAGGAAAAGATCCTTCAGCAAATAGCATGATTACAGCGAGTCCAGTCGTAGCAACATTTTCTAAATGGGCCTGTGACCTTCTGAAAGCTAGTGTTTCTCAGTGCGCTTCATTTGCAGACTAATTATACATGCAAAGAGAAGTCAGCAATATATAGATGGACTAGAAAAATGCAGCTGCTTATAGCTTTTATTTATTGCTAGAACACAAGCCAGTGTCAGTTTAGCAAAAGATGGTTAGGATAGCGATGCAAATTCAACAAAATGAGAATGGCTTTTGAACTATGTGTATTTTCAGCAAGGTTTAAATCAAACATTTTGAGGCGGTGTTGGTATGAAACCATTTTACTGTACTGTATTCTCTGTCCTAAATCCCTTTAAAAACCATTAGTTTAAGGTTCAGAGAATATTTAGTTCAACCTTCTGGTCTTCTAATAATAAGCCCCTCTTCTGCTAATCAGTTTGACTTGTACTATCAGTTTATAGGGGATTCGTCTCACTGAAATATCTGGGTGAAAAAAGATTAATTTGCTCCTGGTTTAAATCAGTCCAAGTTAATAATATATTCATACACACAGGGCTTTATATAGATCTGTTTCCTCCCATTGTTCCACCACCTACCTACAGCCTCTGCGAGTCCGTAGACTCTCTGGCTGTACGCATCTGTCTTGTCCCAGATAAAGCTGTAAGAGAGCCGGGGTGAAGCTGGGAACTGCTTCTGAAACATTCTGCCCTCCACAGCCACCATGAGATGGACCCGGGCCAAGCCGAAGGGCACACTGGACTGGGTCAAGATGACCTTCAGAACAGGTTTGTAGGCTGAAGCACGTGAACTCAAGTAAATCAAGTCTAAATCACTCCCAGGAATGGCCGTGTGCTCATGAAGAACCTGTGATGCGCATGAGAGAGGAAGTTAATTGCCTGTAGTGTAAATTTCCTTCTGGCTCATTATCATTTTTATTGTCAGATATTTAAAAAAAATGGACTGCTTCGTAAATTCATTGAAGACTATGAATTGACTCTAGTATTCAAAAGTTTGGTGACAGTAAGATTTTTTTGGAAAATATTCAGACTTTTATTCAGCAAGGTTCAGTTTTTATTGCATTTTAGATCAAATAAAGACAGCCTTGGTGAGCATAAGAGACTTACACTCAAACCAAATATTTTCAGACACCAGATATAATTTTTGAATTTTTTTACAAGTGGGCGCAGGACACTATTGTTAATTTATGTAAGTGAAGATAGCAAAGTAAATGCATTACAAGTAATGCGAGTTACATAATCAGATTCGTTTTTTCAAGTAACTAGTGAAGTAACACATTACTTTTTAATGTACAAGAAAAGTTACTTTTTCAAATAAGTAACGCCAGTGACTTTTTTCTCCCATTTATTGATTGAAAGCTCTCTTGTCCCCATGTTGAGAGAAATCAGGAGTAAGATGTTACTTTACTTCTAGAATAAATGTGAACACTCACAAAAAAACTAATTCAGTATTCCTCAAAATGAATGAAAACAGTGAAATGCAACTCAGAATATGATGCATAATTAATAATGTTAAAAAATTATACAAATATCCTGTGATTAAATATATGTATTTAATCACATTTTATTAATCAGTGTCTTTGCTGCTAATCTTCGATGATCCAATTCAACTATACTATTAAGCAAAAATTACTCAAGATAAACTAACATTTGTTCTTCTATTTATTGCTGAAGAGTGTTGAACTTTCTTCTCCTGCGTTCTACTGTATAGACATAAATTTACCTTTCCTTCAGCCTGAGGCTTTTGGTGTGAAATGGCTTTTACATTTGCCAAAAACAGAACTTTTTATATTAAAAACAAACAAGCAAGCAGTTCCCAGATTTAAAAGGTAACACATTACTTCCCATAAAAAGTTACGCAATTAGTTACTTTTTTAGGGTGTAACGCAATATTGTAATGCATTACTTTTAAAAGTAACTTTTCCCAAAATTTGACATATTATACCCCAAAAATCTTCATACAGTGGACTAACAGTAACATTTATAAAAAAAAAAATTTAAAAAAAATTGGGACCAAAAATTGTTCAGATACTTTGACTTTTGATGTTTTGCTTAAGTGTTTTTCTTAAATTGCTAATTTGACCTTTTTACACCACAGACTGAACAAAATTAGGCATTGCTTGGTCAATGAAGTATTGATAGTTGTGTAAATATTGCCCTACTAACAGAATTTTTGGTTGATTGTAATCCATTACATACCTTTCTACCCAAGTTATCTGACATTATCAAGATTAATTTGTTCTGACAGTTTAAGTCCTTTTCATATTTTATTACCATTTTTCTAAACTATAGCAAATAAACTGTGATAATGTCAGAAATGTTGAAGGCGTCTGAATAAAATCTGGTTCGGCTGTATTTCAGAAATATTAAAAAATCTTACTAACCCCTAAACCATTGAATAGCAGTGTGTGGTAATGCTGATGTCAAGAGTTAAAACAGTGCAGATGCTTTATACACATTCAGATTGAAGCTTTGTAAAGGGTTAAAAAGACAACCAATGTAATTTTCAAGCAGCATCATACAGTATGAACATCTTCAGAATGACAGTCATATCAATTAATGCTTTCCACAAAAAATATCTGTTTTAATTAAGTCTGATCCCTGCTGACTTCCACTCATAGTCTTAAAAGTGATTTATGTTACAAGCATAAAATGTGAATTATTTCTGTCACAGGAACATGATATAGTACGCCACTGTCATCATTAATTCAGTAGCAATATCTGTGTGGTGGTCTTGCGAATATGTGGTTTTCCTGACCGTACAATATGTTCTGTAAGTAAAACTCACCTGGTGATCTCACATTTTGTAGTGTCATTAAATCATACAGCTTAGATGAGCTTGAGGCGCATAGACAAATTTATTTTGATTTTAAGGAAAAATGAACCGAGACGCATTTCACTCCCAGATGCGATGCGGTATGACTCACCTGTGTCTCAGGAATGATGGGGCTGGCCTCGGGGCTGGAGCGGTAGAAGGTGGAGAGCGGTGACGCCGTGATTCGGGGCGAGGGTCTGTCAAGGCCACTAAATTCACAGGTTGGCGTGTCTCTTTCCTCTTTTCTCATCACCAATGTGTCCATCACATGGAAAACTCTCCATGACAACCACACCGTGCGATACACAGCGGAGTATGGAGCACGCACGAAACGCATCGTCAATGCCGTGCCTCCGTTAACCAATAAATCAAACCTGCAGGTGGATAAAAACACAATTTTCAGAACAGAGCTCACACATGCTTGACAAATACATTTACTCTTCTGAAAAAGTACTATGGTGAGACCATGGTGCAGTGATAGTATAATAGTGATGTCCAGCACTGGGTGGATTACTTACAAATTGTAATCCGTTACTGATTCCAAATTACAAAAACAAAAATTGCACTTAGCATCATAATCTATCCACCACTTTTAGATTATTTTTAGATAATTTTGACCTAACTTGTTTATCGCATTGATTTAAATAGGAGAATCTTGTAGCATATTGACATAAAAATACAATATATTAAGAAAAGTAAGACAATATATTCCATTTGTTGTTATTAACAACATGAAGTGCATTGAACTTTACATTACGTCAAGGTTTGTGAAGGAACTGCAGGGGTTAAATCATTAAAAATGTTTAATTAAAACAAATCATTTTAAAATCAATCTAAATAAAAAACATTTTACTTGTTAACCTGCATGTCATGAAACCATATCCAACATCAGAGAATTAATGAACATGCAAATGTCGTACTTAATTATTAAATCAATTATTTTAAAATCTCAGGGGTACTTCAAGTAAATATATCAGGTGGAATGTTTCATGAATTTGTGCATTTTAATGTGTTTGTAAGACAAAATCCTTCCAAAGACATAGAAATGCATGGTTAAATGACCCACAGAGTGATCATTCAAATAAAAACCAATGTGTTCATCAGTAGTTGATGCAATATTGAAACATTCTGAAAGTATATAAGCATTAGGTTATTTATGAATGGACAATTTAAAAGACAAATCAGGCAGAATCGAAAAAAATATGAATAATTAAATGTTATTGTGTAAATAATATGTAATCTTGTAATCCATTAAAAATCACTGTAGACTGATTAAGAGTATTTTAAAATGCAATTTAATTAAATAACAAGTACTTACTTTTTAGAATCTGATTACATAATCCATTTTACTTTTTGTAATCTTTATACTTTTTAAGTTGTATGCATGAAAATGTCTAAAATGAAAAATGTTTCTTATTGATATGTAATATACATTGATATTTTTTAAAGAAATCCATACTTTTATTCAGCAGGGATGCATTAAATTGATTAAAAAAAAAATACAGTAAAGACATTTATAATGTTACAAAAGATTTCTATTTTAAATATATGCTGTTCTTGTGAACTTTTTAACATATAAGTATCCTGAAGACTAGTATCATCGTTTTTCATAAAAAAAGTAAGCACTGCAACTGTTTTCAACATTGATAATAATAAGAATTACCGCCATATAGTGGACTTCAATGGTGCCCCCAAGTTTGAACTTCCAAAATGCATTTTAAATGCGGATTTAAATGGCTCTAAATGATTCCAGCAGAGGTAGCAAAACGATCAGTCATCTTCGAAACAAATTGACAATTTCCATACTTTTTAACCTCAAACGCTCTTCTTGTCTAGGTCTGCGTGAACTCCTGTTTTTTTCTGGTTAAAGACAGTTAGGGTATGTAGAAAAAACTCCTATCTCGTTTTCTTCCCCAACTTCAAAATCATCCTACATCGCTACAGAAGTACCAACCAAGTGTTTACAAAGTGAACATACAAAGAAAATCAAACACTGTTTACAAAAAAAGATAAAACAGCGATGTAGGATGATTTAAAAGTTTTAACTGTATTGACACAGATAACACAGACTACGCAGACGAGACAAGACAAGCATTTGAGGTTAAAAAAGTATATAAATTGTCAATTTGTTTCAAAAATAACCATTTCGCTAAATAACACTCTTCATCCTCGGCTGGGATGAAGAGCCATTTGAAGCTGCATTTAAACTGCATTTTGGAAGTTCAAACTTGGGGGCACCATACATATCCATTATATGGAGAGAAATCCTGAAATGTTTTCCTCAGAAAACATCATTTCTTTACGACTAAAGAAAGAAAGACATGAACATCTTAGATGACAAGGGGGTGAGTACATTATCTGTACATTCTTATTCTAGAAGGAAACTAATCCTTTAAGAAGCAAATCAGCATTTAGGAATAATTTCTGAATGAATGATCATGTGACACTCAATACTGCTAAAATTCAGCTTGTCATCTCAGAAATAAATTACATTTTAAGATACATTAACAATAAAACTATTTCACCATATTACTGGTTTTGCTTGAATTGTATTTTTTGATTAAATACAGAACGTAGCCTTGGTGAGCGTAAGAGACTCATTTCAGAAACATTAAAACATCTCCAAACTTTTAAACAGTAGAGGTTATTTACATAATATTTCAATATTTTTACGAAAAAGATACAGTTTGTTCCAGAATCTCACATTGTTTGTGTGGGGGCAGAGGGCATATGAAGGCTAAGTGTGATTCATAATTTCCTGTTATCAAACTCATAAGCGCATGGGTCCTCTCCAAATTACATGGTTTGTTAGGCTCATCAAAGCGCTTAGTTATTGATGTCTTCCACGTTTCAAATCCTCCTCTAAAAATGTATCTGATTCATGAATAACAGCTAAAATACATGGCAGACTTCACTGCCTTTTATCAAGAGTTCGCTGGCACACGTAAGATGTTCTAGTTGATGAGAGTAGGGGTAGAGATGTGATGTAACTTTTTTTTTACGTTTTGAGGGATTTGGATGAGAGATCTGGATGAAGCAGTTAGAGCAGGACCTATTTTAATTAGCGTGATATAGCGAGGAGGTAGGCGCAGATTTGGAAATGAAGGGGCGTCTCTTTGAAGTCGTGCTCTATATGAGCTGCTGACTCCCCTGCCCGGAAGGCGAGAGATGAGCGGTGCGGTGACTACACACATACACACAAACATACACATCCTTGCACTGCCTTGAAATTCTCCCTAACTGCTCCTGTCCCTTTTTTTAATCCCGGCATGGCTGCGCCACTGTTCCAGACCATCGGCCCTTAAAGCTGTTTCTTTGCCTCTGTTTCCCCTTGGACACGCTTGCTAACCAAGAGCACACACCAGCACTGAACAAGCATGATTATCTGAAGCCCATTCCCCTGTGTGCAGGTTTTTAGGAGGGATCTGGATATATCGGATAATCCCCAACATCAGCCTTCCTTCTTTAGAGATGAAGATCCATCCCTTGAGTATTTTTTTCTTTCATTAAACTCCATTGAAGAGAAAATAAAGTTTTTAATGCATTACGGTCATGCCTCAGTTTAAGGCATGCGGTCGCCACACATACGCATGCAAACGCCCACACATGTGACCCTTGAGTAGATGACTCACGTTAGCTGCTGATCTGAGTGATTCTTGATAATAATGGATAATGACTAAAGGGATTATTATAAAGGTACAAGAAGGTCAGATAGCCCCAGAATCAGCTCAGAACTAAAAGTTAAACTCTGCAGACTGCTTTAATGTTGTGTAACTACAGTTAAAATGAGGCTTGAAAATGAACATTTTCATCTTTGTAATGTATAAATGTGGAGATCCGATTGTTGCACTGCTTTGTCAGTCTTACATCCTTCACTGAATTAATTTAATTGGTTGGAACAGTTAATAAATTACCATTTGATTAATCTAAAACATTATTTGTCTGACTCAACTTACTTATGTTTCATGATTGAAGGGAGGCGGTGTCTCCTCAGAATATTGGATAAGAAAAAAAAAGTGACCCGTGCTGGCAAAATTAGTCAGAATGAGCAAATTTTAAAAAATTAGTTGTTTTTATTTTCACATTCTCTATACCTTCATATAGTTGAAATACCTTCAAAATGATATATGACTTGTTGGAATCGGACAAAAAATGACTGAGCTCCCTGCTGAAAAAAACAGCATATGCTGGTTAGGTAGGTTTTGATGCTGGTTTTAGCAAGCTGGTCCTTTGCTGGTTAATTCTGGACCAGCATAAACCAGCAAAGGACCAGCTTAAACTCTGGTGCGATTGCTCTGTTAGTGCGGTTCATTTGAGTAAGTGTAAGCTGCCATCCGAACCCTGGTGCGCACCAAACAAACAGACCCAGACCACTAACAAACAGACCGCTTCCAAACAAACTCAGGTGCTGTATGATTGAAATATGAATGTGACACAGACCAAATACTTCTAAACGAACCAAACAAATGGCAAGATGTGATGCTATGCGACATGATTTCATGAAAAGAAAAAGGGTGTATCCAAAACATAATGAGCAGAGGGTAAATGTGGAGCAACAAGGAGGTAAAGTGCCTTTTATGAGCTCTTTGTGAGTTTGGTTCAGTATGTGTGGATTCGCTGTTGAAAATTGCAAGACCAAGACCAAATGTATAATTTTTCTTTTTGGTCCGGACCAAATGAAGCAAACGAACTGAACTATAAGTGTGAACACACCCTGAGACAGATCTATATTAAGACCTACTCTAATGCATGGATCTAATATAATAACCATTAACTAAACGTTCATGTAAGACATAACAGATGTTTGTGTGAATCTCGTCAAGACGTATTTAGCAATAATGCACTTTAAAGGGAGACTGCGTGCTCACACAGAGGCACGTCTTATGCATGCGCTTTGCAAATGTCAGTCAGCGCAATTGTTTTGTTTTCATCAGCATGGGTTTGAAAATCATATTTAACTGGTTTGGACTCATGTCATCGATAATTCGATATGAATACTCGCAAAGCTGACTGCGCTTTGCAACAATAGATCTACAACTTGTGGTGAGAAGCAACAGCAGTCATCCAGAAGTGAGCTGACAAAAAGTACTCCTCTCAGTAAACGTACAAATAAAGATCATTTTATATGTTTAATTATAATTTGGAGCATTGGGCTCATTAGAAGATGGCTTAGTTAACCTTTTTTTGTGAAAAACTCAAATTTGACCAAAACTGACATTTTTTCCTTCTTTTGCCTGTAGCTCAACATTGGACTGTGCGCATTCCGACTTATTTTGCCAGTTCGGGTCACAAATTATTGTGCAATCAGCAATAAAACTAATTATAATGTTAGAAAGTGTATAAGTCACTAATTTTTCTAATGAAACATTGTCCAACAGCCACACCAGAGGTAAAGTTACAGCGGTTACTCTCTCGCCTCCCCTGAGCCCCTTGAGTTTTAACAGATCCCCTAAAGCATAAGGTGAGTTTAAGGGGGTGTATTTAAGAATGTATGAGGGAAAGTCACGTGAGAGGAGGCAATGCATGGGAAGACCAGGACAATTCAAAAGTGAACAAGTCACACTTAGATATAACCGCTTTGTTACATCTAAATAAGATTTAAAATGACATGAAAACATGATCTGTGGGAGTTTTTAGTAAGTAATCAGCTTGGTGAAATTTAAAGTAAATTTCCATGTCTGTGACCAGCATTTATCGAGCTTTGATGACTGATTATCTGACAAAGTCAAAAATAGTTAAAAGTTAACTTAATGAGATTCATACTTGGCTTTAATAAACAGAATATTGATTACATTGTTAATGTTAAAATATAAAATATAATTGTTTTTTTCACTCTTATTAAATCATTAAAATATGGTTTCAAAAGAATAAATTACATAAATGTGAATTCTACATGCATTTAACTTACATAATTTAAATTATACATTATAAAAATGTAATGTATTATATCAGATAAAATTGTACATATTTTCATAAACAGGGGGGGTCATAAACAGGGGACATTCATAGGTCAAATGGTAAAATGTTGCCTTTGAGTGACAGTAACCCTGACATGGGGGTGAAAATGTGCCTATTTATTTGTGTTGATTTGACTTGTGTGGGAAGCAGTGAAATGTAAATATGAATTTGCATAAAACTATGCAAAATGGTTTCACACCGACTATCTTAAGGGTAGGTATTAGCATAATTATGTGTTTATGTATTTGCTTGTATGTGTGTGAGTAAAACATATTTGTACGAACATGCCGTCCTGTCTGGTGATGGTATAACCCTGCTGGGGGTAATGCAGAAGGGACACATTCACCCCAATCAGCGGAGTGCCGTCACTGGTCACCACCTGTCCTCGCACTACGGACACCAGGCTGTTAAATAAACACAAACACATAAAAATGCCTCTGAGTGAAAACAAAGGTAGATTAACCAGCTGTTCATAGCAGTGATTTTCAAGGTCAGCAGGTTGCCTGTTTAAAAAAAAAAAAAAAAGGGCATTAAATTTGATATTTTATACATAAAATTCATATATATCTACTATAAAATGTCTCAATCCACTGCACCTGACCTTCCTCTGCCGTTCTGTTTTGACAATCTTCACAGATGTAATTACAACACAAATTATTTTACCAAGCACCATTTAGAGGCTGACCTGCAATCGTGCATCTTTAGACTAATTGTGTGATAATTTCTCAATGTGCGAACAAAAGAAACCTCAGGGCAGATGGGCGGGATGAGAAGTTTCCTCATCAAGGCATAATCAAAAGCTTCATCAGCCAAATATCAAGAGATTCTAACAAGTTTTTTCTTGACTAGTCCTATTTTAAGGCAGTGAACACAAGCAGCAATGTTCATATTGTTAACTTTGTCAAAAAACACCAAAGGGCAAAGAACATATTCGCTCAAGATTCTAAATTGAAGAGGTGCAAAGGTGAGCCGCTCAATTTTTTCAGTGGAAAAAGTAATCATTTCCTAAAGTACATGGTACGTTAGCTTTCGGTACAAATCATACCAACGAGTGGATAGCTTTTCTATCTGCAATATGAAAGCTGCAGAAATTAGATAGGATAACATGGAGGCTTCAAAAAGGGAAGTTCTGAATTTCTATCAAAACGGAAAGCCCTATTGTCTATTCTGTATGAGTGTGGGAGGCTTGCTCTGTTTTCCCATGCCGTTAGATCTGCGACCACAAAACGTTACAAAAAACACTTTAAGATTGTGGGAAATTTTGTGCAACACATCAAACGGCATCACAATTACTTGCATAGCCAAAGGACTTTCTATGCATATACATGTTAATATGTTATACCACTGATAAATAAAACATGAAATAGAGGCATTGTCGGGATAACAAGCCATGTGTCTCACAGTGGAAAGCTTAGAATGATGTATATTAAACCATTTTGGCAGTTAAAAATCATTGTTAAATAACGTTCAGCCATTTTATGACATCATAAAATATGTTTTACCATTATTAAAAAGTCATAAAAATTGAGCTTATAAAACAACTATAAATGCTTTCTAAGCTAGACTGGAAGTGTTTTAGAGATAAGTGTTTAGTCCACTCACAAATGGCAATCCTGAGATGATTTACTTACACTCTTTGGGAACACTAGATAAGATATTTTGAAGATGCTTTTTTAGTTTTTGTGTTCCTACACTCTAAAAAATGCTGTTTTTTAACCCAGTTTTATTAAACTCAACTATTGCTTAAAAACTACTATATTTGTTGCTTAAAATTATCCCAAAATTGGTTATAAATGAACATTTATTTATATGTTCAATAAATGAACATTCATTAAAGTCAAAAGTTGAAATCAAAAGTTTGCATACACCTTGCATAATCTGCAAAATGTTATTTATTTTACCAAAATAAGAGGAATCATACAAAATGCATGTTATTTTTTTTAGTTGGTCAGTTAGTTTTTATTAGTTTTTTAGTAGTTTTTAGTTATTTATATTTAGTACTGACTTGAAAAAGACATTTCACATAAAAGATGTTTACATATAGTGCACAAAAGAAAATAATAGTTGAATTTATAAAAATGACCCCGTTCAAAAGTTTACATACACTTGATTCTTAAAACTGTGTTGAACAGTTAAACTGCCTGCTGTTCTTCAGAAAAATGCTTCAGGCCCCACAGATTCTTTTATTTTCAGCATTTTTGTCTATTTGAACCCTTTCCAACAATGACTGTATGATTTTGAGATCCATCTTTTCACACTGAGGACAACTGAGGGACTCATATGCAACTATTACGGAATGTTCCAACGATCACTGATGCTTCAGAAGGAATTAAGAGCCGGGGTGAAAACTTTTTGAATTTGAAGATCAGGCTAAATTTAACTTATTTTGTCTTCTAGGAAACATGCATCTTCTGTAGCTTCTAAAGGGCAGTACTAAATGAAAAAATATATATGATATTTACACAAAATAAGAAAAATGTATAAATCTTTATTCTGTTCAAAAGTTTACACCCCTGTCTCTTAATGCATCGTGTTTCCCTCTGAAGCATCAGTGAGCGTTTGAACCTTCTGTAATAGTTGCATATGAGTCCCTCAGTTGTACTCAGTGTGAATAAATGGATCTCAAAATCATACAGTCATTATTGGAAAGGGTTCAAATACGCAAAAATGCTGAAAAATCAAAAAAATTGTGGGACCTGAAGGATTTTTCTGAAGAACAGCGGCCAGTTTACAAAATACTCATGGACAATTGGATTTTTTTTTTTTTAATTGCTTATTGATAAATGTTTACTTTTTGATACCTCTAGTGATTATGTATCCAGTTGTTAATTTACAACCTATTTTGGATTTATTTTTAGCCAGCTAATTAGTAATTTTTTGAAACAATAGCTGAGTCAAATAAAATTACCTAGAAGGTTGGGTTAGACATTTAGTCCAATATTTAACCCAGCATTTTTAGAGTGTATAATAAAAGTCAATGGGGTCTAAAACAACATTAGTATCTAGCGATATATTCCCTGCATGGGCAAAAAAAAAGTTTTTTTGGCTGAAGTATCCCTTCCAGCCAGATTTTTGAGTTCACTGTAGGAAAGAATCCCTAAATCCAAACCAAGTTGACTGTTCTTCGGCAGTTTAAGATCTCCTAACCTGCTGTTGAACGTGTTTTCCCCTGGTAGGGTATGTGTGCCCCCCGGAGCTACCAGAAAGCTGACGCGCTGATAGAAGCCCTGAGCTTCTGGAGTAGGTGAGCTGAGGTGTTGCATTGTACTGGGATCTGGAGCCCCGCGGCAATACGTCTGACCCTGACAGGTGCTGTGAATGCAACAGTCCGGGTCCATGCAGTCCACCAAGCCATCTAAAAAACAACAGAAAAACACTTTAGACTAAATATTCAGTGTTTTTTAAGTTACATAGACATTTTTAGTACACAAGTGGGAGCACAATCCAATTAAAACAAATATTTAGCCCCCAACTTCTCATCATTTTCTCACCTCCCTCGTTGTCCTTGCCGTCAGAGCAAAGAGTTTCCATGGCGACATCACACCCCACCCCTCTCCATCCCGACTGGCAGAGGCAGTGCCATCCGTTCTGGTCCAGAATGCACCTGCCGTTGTTGTTACACAGCCCTGGACAGCTATCTACCGGGACAAATTCATCAGTTATACATACCGACCAATCAGCAGCCTAGGATTGTCAAAGGGGTGAAGAACTCACCATAAAGAACTGCATAAACATACAGGGGAAAACACGGTGAATGTGTTTTACTCAGTCAAACGTTTGGAACTTGACATTTTAAAGACATCGGACAGGACTCAGGGACAGCTGTAATTTCACATGAAACAGCTGGACAAAATATGTGCTTTAGTATTGTAGAAAACGAACAGATTAATACTAGCAAGGCAAAAAAAAAAAACATTTATGAGGTATCTGAGCTTATAAAGTTTCAAGAGCGTTCAACTATCAAATTATAGATCTAGCAGTGTCCATGTGAATTAACAGCATGCTGAGCTGAACAGCACAAGTGCAGAGAAAGTTTATCAGACAGCATACTGAAGTGCTCCATCATATCCTTTGTCACAGAATGTGTGAAGTCAAAGGAAATTACAGAGGAAATGCTAAATTAAGGAGCTTAGCAGCTGCTAAATATTACATTAAGAGACAGTGAGATGTACAACAATGGGGATTTGGGTAATGCGAATGTGTATATGTGCATGGACTGACTGATGATGCTGTGTGTGCCTTTGTATGCCTACAGTTACTCTGTATTAAACAGGAAACCTGAAACCGCACACATGTGGGGAGACATTAATACACGGTACATAGACATAATGAAAGTCATGCTTGAGAGACAGAGGGGTCAGAGCCACATGCTCTCTTCAGGGCAGCATGACCTTTACCTCTATATCCTATCCAGTCTGCTATCATGAAGAGACATTCAGGGAAAAGAATTAAACATGTGGTGTTATACTGCGGTATGCAGTGATTTAGTGTCATTTCTATAGACAGCCCAGGCAGTCTCTGCTGGTTACACACACCTAATATGCTGCAGCTTACCCTCTCCTCAGTAAATATGACATTTTATGATATTTGCATTGTACTGTTGAAGAGCTCGATTAGAGGAGGGCACGAATGCTTTTGAATTTTTCTTTCTTTTTTTTCTTTTTTTTGACGAAGCAAGGTCTACATCGGTGAATCTGCTTTTTGATTTAATAAACATTTGCAATCAATGAAAATATCATTAAAGAGGAATTTAAGAAAACAATAATTAAAAAAGAGATGCATTTTAATTCCGGACATCATAGGAAAGCTGAACACGGTTGATGAAAGAAAGCACTGTACCTTTTATTTTGCTGTCCAAAAAGTGAGCTAGATTGATAAAGGGAAAAAAAAATCATTCAAGTCATTCAGACACAAAATATTAACTACGCAATAAATGTACCTATTCAGTGAACTGGTAACCTGTGAGCTTTCATAAGTTAATTTTGAATAGGCTAAAGTATACTGATGTGCTGACAATGTGTTTGATTTTTAAAATTACTCTCAAGTATTGCATGAATAATTTGACATTTTGCAATATGCAGGCTTCGCACTCCAAACAATACATTTCCATGACCTTTCTAGTCATTTCTGATTACTAGATAAGGATGCTTTCAAAATCAAATGAATTTTTCAGATTTGTGAACCCGTTGTTAAAAAATAACTGACTAAAATAATTATTTGTTCATGAATGGTTCACTGAGTTTCGAGCTTTTGCTCTACAAACTTTATAACCAAGAACAAGATTTAACTTTTTTTAGTGCAAAATAGTCATACTACCTTTCAAAAGTTTGAGGTGGGAAAAACATATATTATGCTCACCAAGAACGCATTTAATTTACTAAAAAAAAAATGTAATTAAATTTCATGTATTCCTGTAATGGCAAAGCTAAATTTTCAGCAACCATTACTTCAGTCTTTAGTGTCACATGATCCTTTAGAAACCATTTTAATATGTTTATTTGCTGATCAAGAATTCGCATTTTCAATGTTGAAAACATTGCAGTTTAATATTTTTGTGGAAACCATAATATGTATTTATATAGATTCTTTAAAAATATTGAAAAGTCCCAAACTTTTGAATCCTGAAATATCCAGTACAGAAATCTGGGCTTTTCCATTTTATTTATTTATTATGTATCTTTATTATCTTTATTATTTATTATTATATTATTATTTATCTATTTACTTCTATTACTTTTTACTGACTTGTAAAACACAATTTTATTTGTGATTTTTTTCAAGTGGAAACACTGATACTTTTGAAAACTAATGTAACAAAATACAAGGTTTACAACAGGGTGAACTCACCGATATTGCAGTTTTCTCCCGTCCAACCTTGATGACACTCACACTTCCCCTTTCGACACACGCCGTGCTCCCCACAGTGTGCCTGACACTCCTCCTGTTCACACCCTGCCCCCGACCAGCCATCCGCACACCGACACACACCACCAACACACACGCCGTGAGGACTGCAATCCGTTGCACACAATTCTGAAACAAACAGTGTTATGTTTGAGTCATAAAATACAAGCAGGAATACAAATCATAAAAATGCAGTAGATAAAACAACTATACAAATTATGCATTTTTGTATAAAGTCACAAAGCTTGCATTAATGTAATAATGTATGCCATTAAAATAATCATTATGGATGTACAGAGTCACATACTTGTACATTAGATTTTAATTCCATTTAATGCATTTTAATATGGGAGTTACAATGAATCATTTAGCTGAATTGCAGCTTCTTAAAAGGATCGTTCACCCAAAAATGAAAATGCTGTCATTATTTACCCACCCTCAAGTTGTTCCAAACCTTTATGACTTTCTTTCTTCTGTTGAACACATAATATATTTTGAAGAATGTTTTTTATGAATTTTTACCCAACTGTTTGTTTCCCAAAAATCCTGAAAATATATTATTGTGTGTTCAACAAAGGAAAGAAATTCATACAGGTTTGGAACTTTAGGGTGAGTAAATAATAACAGAATTTTCTGGTATGATTTTCTTTCTTCTGTTCAGCATATGAGAATATATTTTGAAGAATTTTGTAACCCATTTTTACCCAACTCATTGTTTTCCAAAAATCTTCAAAATATATTATTTTGTGTTCAACAAAGGAAAGACATTCATACAGGTTTGGAATAACTTAAGGGTGAGTAAATAATGACAGAATTTTTCTGGTTTTCCCTAACCAGTATGACTTTCTTTCTTTTGTTGAAAAATAACAATTAAATTTTTAAAGAATGTAAAAAACAACTGCCGGTAGCCATTGACTTTCCCCAACTCATTGTTTCCTAAAAATCTTCAAAATATATTATTTCATGTTCAACAGAAGAAAGAAATTCACACAGGTTTGAAACAACTTGAGGGTGAGTAAATAATGACTGAACCAGTATGACTTTCTTCCTTCTGTTGAACATATAAGAATATATTTTGAAGAATGTTGGTAACCTATCAACTGCTGGTAGCCACTTAGTATTTTTCCCAAATCTTTGTTTCCCAAAAATCTTCAAAATATATTATTTCATGTTCAACAAAAGAGGGAAATTCACACAGGTTTGGAACAACTTGAGGGTGAGTAAATAATGTCATAATTTTCTGGTTTCCCCAAACCAGTATGACTTTCTTTCTTTTGTTGAAAAATAACAATTAAATTTTTAAAGAATGTAAAAAACAACTGCCGGTAGCCATTGACTTTCCCCAACTCATTGTTTCCTAAAAATCTTCAAAATATATTATTTCATGTTCAACAAAAGAGGGAAATTCACACAGGTTTGGAACAACTTGAGGGTGAGTAAATAATGTCACAATTTTCTGGTTTCCCCAAACCAGTATGACTTTCTTTCTTTTGTTGAAAAATAACAATTAAATTTTTAAAGAATGTAAAAAACAACTGCCAGTAGCCATTGACTTTCCCCAACTCATTGTTTCCTAAAATCTTCAAAATATATTATTTCATGTTCAACAGAAGAAAGAAATTCACACAGGTTTGAAACAACTTGAGGGTGAGTAAATAATGACTGAACCAGTATGACTTTCTTCCTTCTGTTGAACATATAAGAATATATTTTGAAGAATGTTGGTAACCTATCAACTGCTGGTAGCCACTTAGTATTTTTCCCAAATCTTTGTTTCCCAAAAATCTTCAAAATATATTAGTTCATGTTCAACAGAAGAGAGAAATTCATACGGGTTTGGAACAACTTGATGGTGAGTAAATAATGTCAAAATTTTCTGGTTTCCCCAAACCAGTATGACTTTCTTTCTTTTGTTGAAAAATAACAATTAAATTTTTAAAGAATGTTGGAAACAAAACAACTGCCGGTTGCCATTGACTTTCCCCAACTCATTGTTTCCTAAAAATCTTCAAAATATATTATTTCATGTTCAACAAAAGAGGGAAATTCACACAGGTTTGGAACAACTTGAGGGTGAGTAAATAATGTCAAAATTTTCTGGTTTCCCCAAACCAGTATGACTTTCTTTCTTTTGTTGAAAAATAACAATTAAATTTTTAAAGAATGTAAAAAACAACTGCTGGTAGCCATTGACTTTCCCCAACTCATTGTTTCCTAAAAATCTTCAAAATATATTATTTCATGTTCAACAGAAGAAAGAAATTCACACAGGTTTGAAACAACTTGAGGGTGAGTAAATAATGACAGAATTTTCTGCTTTTCCCAAACCAGTATGACTTTCTTCCTTCTGTTGAACATACAAGAATATATTTTGAAGAATGTTGGTAACCTATCAACTGCTGGTAGCCACTTAGTATTTTTCCCAAATCTTTGTTTCCCAAAAATCTTCAAAATATATTAGTTCATGTTCAACAGAAGAGAGAAATTCATACGGGTTTGGAACAACTTGAGGGTGAGTAAATAATGTCAAAATTTTCTGGTTTCCCCAAACCAGTATATATAAATAACCATAAATAAATGACCATAAATAATAATAAAAAAAAAAATCCTGGGCGAACTATTCCTTGAGCTTTTATTGAATTTAACTTAATATTCTATTTTTGTTTAACACTTTTTTTTTTCTAAAAACATTTATTTGAGATAAAAAAAATTGTGGACACTTGCAGGTCTTTTGCGGATCCCCTGTTGAAGACCCCTGATCTACATATTGTCTCTTCTGCTTTGGCAAAACAAATAAGAAATTTCATCTCCTTTACAACAGCACCGTGCTGAATTATAACTGCTATGACTGAATGCATCTTTGGCACTCTAATTCTCACTGCTGGATTGTATTTGAATGTTGGGGAACAAAATTGGCAGTAATCCTTTGATAGTTTTGTGCTAAAGCCAATGCACAATGGCTCTGAACTTGTCATCCCGCAAGCTGTGACTGCTAACATTTCTGGAGCTCTCCAGAGCATCCATCAACAAATACATTCACACACATACACACATTCACACAAGATTGTCTTGTGAGCATTTTCAAGGACAAACGTCTCTTTTAGAGAATCACACCATGTTGTCCTTCTGTGTTTATCACTACATTCCGTGCTTTTAAAAATACATTTTAAATTGTCTTTATTCCATCTAGGAGAAAATGTAGCCAAAAAGATTCTCAAAAAGTTATTTGGTTTCAAGGTTAAAATTCAAGGCATTTTTTAAAAAATGATTTGATTTTAAAAAATATGGCTACATGCCAAAGCCATTTTTGGAGGGTATGTTTAATAGATAATTACTTCCATAAGGCATAACCATATTCTGCAAGTGTCAGCAAACATTGTGCACTCTGCTATTCTAGAGAGACATCTCAAATTAGGAAGACTCGGGTCCGTAGATGGTGCTGTAGCAACTTCATTACTCAGTTTATATTATACATTCAATTTACCGTCACCTTAAAATTTCCCAGTGGGCAGTAAACTATTAATCTAAATGAATTAACATGCACACTGTAGAATTACATCTGCATGTCTGTTTCCAGTCCAACACCGATCTGCATGTATTAAAACAACCTACGGGTCAAGACGAGATTGTAAGATTACATCTGTATGCGTCAGACAGCGCAAGGCATTTAAATTTTCAGTATGTATTTTCTGCATAAATTCATATAAATCAGGCATTGTCTGCATTGAGCTCGAGATTCAGATATAAAAGCCTTTTTAGACATGCTGCAACCAGACAGCAATGTGTAATACCATCTAAATGCGTCTGATGACAGATAATGAGAGAAGCTTAGACTTGGATTGCCCCCATCCACCTTCATTTCAACTAATCGTTCTAATGTCGATACAGTAAAGTGAAGTAAAATATGGGCAATAGCTTGCAATCTCAAGCTTTTCTTCACCTGCTTTTCAACATTTTCATCAGTATGCATGTTAACTCAATTCAGATCTTGTCTGTCTTGAGTTAGAGATCCAGCTATTGGAAGAGAATCGGGTTCAAGGCTGAAACCAGTGCATCTAAACAAGCTGATGCTAGATAACAAGGTCAACTTAGACCTGGCTTGGCCCCATCCACCTTCATTTCAACTAATCATTATGTCCTTAGAACTATCACCTCAACGACTCCTAAAAACCCCGCGAATAACACCGCCAGAGGCAATTTAGATTTTATAAGGCCATGCTGGAGCCAATTTATCATTGCAGAGAAATTACACCGGTGACTTTTTCAAAGTTCTCCACCGCTGCCCAAGGCAACCTCTCAGGCAAGTACAGAATTGGTCTTCCATTAAGCCATTTCTTTGTCAAGCAACTTTTAGAGTGGCAAAAAAGTACTCTTGACAAATAAATAACGGATAAAACCTCAAATTGAGTAAAACGTAGGTAAAGTCTCACTGATGTTTGTACTGGGGAGCCCTTGTGCTGACACTCTCAAGAGTTTTGTCTTCAACCGTAAGACCTTGGAGGGTCTGATTAGGTCGTGTGCTGGCTCTCCGGAATATTAAATTGCTTTAAAAAGGTGAAGGGTTGCTTGATTCATTCAATCTTTTTTTTTTTTTTAACAACCTTCTTTTTCCACACCAGTCGATGTAATCAATTTTTCATTAGCGGCAAGGTGTTTATCTGTTTTTAGCACTTCCAGGTTCCAGCGGGAGGCGGGTCGATCCACGCCACACACCCGTTAATTAAAGTTTATTTAATTGAGGTGGAACAGTGGAGGTAATGAAGAGACAAAACCCCAACTGTGCAAGCAAGTAGACTCCTATTGCTCCCATGGCCAGAGCTGCAGCTAGAAGTGGCCTGACGCTAAGCTCACAAACATCCAGATGAAAGTAATGGCTTAGTGGCTTTACTACATCTTAAACAAATATTTTATTTTTTAATAAAAGCAAATGTTTAAATAGAACATTTCTGTATAGCAGTTTTGTTATATTTCATTGCTACATAAAATTCAAGTGACATTAAATAGAAGCCTTATAAAAGAAAACAGTTTGTACAGGAATATAAAAGTAAACAAATATACAGTACACTATATTTATTTATTTAGAAATTAATGCTTTCATTTAACAGTGGCGTATTATACTACCAGTCAAAAGATTTTTAATGTTTTAATTTTAATGTGATTTCAAAGCTGAATTTTTAGCATTATTACTTCAGTCACACGATTCTTCAGAAATCATTCTAATTTGCTGCTCAAGAAACATTTATTATTATTATGATGTTGTTGAAAACAGCTGAGTAGAATGTTTTCAGGTTTCTTCGATGAATAGATAGTTCAGACGAACAGCATTTATCTGAAATAGAAATCTTTTGTAACATTATGTTTATGATCAATTTAAATGGTATAGTGTATATAATAAAAAAAGCTTTTTATTTTAGATAAATGCTAATCTTTGGATCTTTCTATTCATCAAAGAATCCTTAAAAAAACTGATTCAACTGTTTAAAATATGAATAATAATAATAAAATGTTTCAGCAAATCAGCATATTAGAATTATAAATTACATTTTAAAATATATTCAAATAGAAAGCAGTTCTATTTGAATATATAAATAGTAAAAATATTTCACAATATTACTACTTTTGCTGTATTTCGGATCAAATAAATGCAGGCTTGGTGAGCAGAAGAGACTTCTTAGTGTCCAAAAACTTTTGACTGGTAGTGTATATTAGTCAAAACTGACAGTAAAGACATTGATAATGTCACAAAAGATTTCTATTTTAAATAAATGTTCTTATTTGAACATTATATTGATAAAAGAATCCTGAAAACAAAAATGTTTTCAACATTAACAGTAATGCAAAATGTTTGTTAAGTAGCAAATCAGCATGTTAGATTTTTTTTAAAATCATGTGACGCTGAAGACTGGAGTAATGATATTGAAAATCCAGCTTTTGACATCACAGGAATAAATAACCTTTAAAAATCTATTATAAAACAGCTATAATCTGTCACAATATTACTGTTTTGGTGAGCATAAAACACAAAAAATTCCCCAAACATTTCAACAGCAGTGTAAGCGTTAGTTCACATATGAACAAAAGAGGTTTTTTTGAAACTGTAACAAAATGAATCTGGGGTGATCCCTGTTTTACTCTAACACTTTTTGATAACCACAGCAGCACATTTATTGTTTTCCTCACATTTACATTTCACAAATTCCCTTACTACAAAACCACAGGCTCTTACAATGGCATAATTCCCACAACATTCTCTAAAGAAACAGCCCGACAGCTACATTTCTTTTTCTTTTCACCAATTACTTACAGGCATCACAAGGGGAATGAAAGTTATAGCTACTTCTGTAAGATTAGCATGCAGTATGTGCGTCATGGCCACAGGAAATGCTGACGAAAGGTTACTCACAACTGGCTTATCAAACTAGAAACATAAACATTAGTATACCTAACAGCACATAGTGTGGGCAGTGTGTGTCAGAGCACAGACCATTTCCTGTAGTAATGATTCAGTTACCTACAGTGGGGTTCAAAAGTCAGAGACCACACTGAAAATTTCAAAATCAAATTGAAACCTGGAAAGAAAAATAGTTTGAGGGGTTATCAAAAAAAAAAAAAAAAAAGAAAGTCATACCTGTAGAGCATTCAGGACCTGTCCAGTTGACGTCACAGATGCAAGAGCTGGTCTCACTCTGGAATGTACCGTGACCAGAGCAGTGTTCTGGACACACAGAGAGCTGCGTTTCACAGTTCGATCCGGTCCAGCCTGAGGTACAATGGCACTGACCATGAAGGCAGGAGCCATGACCCGAACAGGATGGGTCCACACAGTCCACTGTGGAAAACAGCATTATTTTCAGACCATTTTCTTAGAATAACCTTCACATTTTTGCCGTGACTTTTAACCAACAGGTCAAACTGTAATGTTTTGTGGCTGTATGAAACCAGTTGACAGTAAAGACACTGGGAATGTCACAAAAACTTTCTATTTCAAATAAATACTCTTCTTTTGAGCATTCTTTTAATCAAAGAATCCTGGAAATCAGTGTTGTTTTTGACAACCTTTAGTCTTTTGGACTAAAATGCTTATTAGTTTTAGTCAAATTTTAGTCACTTCTATATGTGATAGTTTTAGTCCAATTTTAGTCGACGAAAAGTCATAAAGGTTTTAGTCTAGTTTTAGTCAAAAAAGGGGGAAAAATAGTCTTTTAACAAATTAATGTAGGTCAGTAAGTATTTTGCTGTTGGGTAGTGTCACTTATAAGTTGTGAAAATAGCAGATCTATAGTTCAACACAATGTGAGCTTCCGGATCGACTATTTTCACCAATAATTACAATAATGAAGGAATGGTTTTAGACATAAAAGACATATGTGACCCTGGACCACAAAACCAGCCTTAAGTCGCAGGGGTTTGTTTGTAGCAATAGCCAAAAATACATAGTATGGGTCAAAATTTTTGATTTTTCTTTTATGCCAAAAATCATTGAGAAATTAAGTAAAGTTCATGTTCCATGAAGATTTTTTGTAAAATTCCTACTGTAAACATATCAAAATGTAATTTTTGATTTGTAATATGCATTGTTAAGAACCTAATTTGGACAACTTTAAAGGTGATTTTTTTGCATCCTCAGATTTCTGATTTCAAATAGATGTATCTCAGCCAAATATTGTCCGATCCTAACAAACCATACATCAATAGAAAGCTTATTTATTTACTCAGTTTTGTCAAATTTAACCTTATGACTGGTTTTGTGGTCCAGGGTCACATATATTTGAAATAATGTGCAAACTGCCGCCATCATGGTTAATCGTCTGTCTGTCTGAGTGACAACAATGTGACGTGTTGAGCACATTGTGCGCTGCACGCCAGGTGGTGGGCATAACCAAACAAGGATAGAATGCTAAAACGGCTTGCTATAGCCTACTAGTATGGAAAAGAGTATTTAATGCTAAAAACGGCTTGCCATAGCGGCAGATACTTTTTAGGTTTTAATTGGCATGCACAATAAGCAGAAATGTCGTGCATTTTAAACATCTGACGGACCACCCACTAACATTTTCGTCTATTCTCGTCTCGTCAACAAAAACTCGCACACGTCTCGTCATGTTTTAGTCATCAACGAGCCATTTTTATCTCGTCATCGTCTCGTTATCGTCTTGAAAAAAAGTTGCGTCAACGAAATGATTTCGTCATCATCATCGTTGACGAAAACAACACTGCTGGAAATTATCCACAAAAGTATTAATCTACCATTTTCAACATTAATAATAATGTAAAATGTCAATTACATATAATAATGTCAATCTCAAGTCCCAATGAGATAAAAATTGTTGTTGCTGAAAAAAAGTTTTTTGGCTTCAAGTATGAATATGTTAGCCTTAAGTTTATCTGTAAGCTAGTGTGCTCCAAAGCAATGACACAATTCGCATTTAGATAGAAGCATTCAAAACTTGCTTTTCTTACTTAGATTTTTTTGTCTTTTTTCCAGCCAATCAAGTAATCAAGAAGCATTTTTTAAACGAGTAAAAATTATTTTCAGAAAAAAAAAAAGTCAAAATTAAGTGAGTTTTTGCTTAGAACAAGCAAAATAATATTCCAATGGGGTAAGCAAAAAAAAAAATCTTATTTCAAACAGAAAACTTCATTATTTTTCTTACCCCACTGGCAGATTATTTTGCTTGTTTCAAAAATGCACTTAATTTTAACTTATTAAATATAATATTAAATATTTACTTGTCTAGAAAATCCTTGTTGATTTAAGAATTTTTTGTAGATCCACGATTTTGATGACATCACATGATGTTGTGCATATGATGGATCATATGCACGAGTCGGCACAGACCTCAAAAGCATCGGACACATTTTAATTCTACACAGAATGCCATTTTATATATAGATAATGTGATATGGATGAGAGTGTGGCTGTTATACGCTGTCAAATGCGGCTCTGGCCCAAGCTGTGATATAACCAAACGCTATTGGCTGGTTAAAAAGGGGGGCAGGGCTGCTTGATATGTCCTGCCCTGTCTTCCTGTTTCTGTTGAAATAACGTCAACACATAGAATAAGCCTGCATGTTTCAAAGCATTTCAGTGGACCTTTAAGCACTAAATCAGCATTTTAGAATGATTTCTGAAGGATCGTGTGACACTAAAGTTTTGATATCACAGGAATAAATTACATTTTGAAATATTTTAAAATAAAACCATGGAGGCAGGAGCCTGACCTGAACAGAATGGGTCTGCACAGTCCACTGTGGAAAGCAACATTATTTTCAGACCATTTTCTTAGAATTACCTTCACATTTTTGCAGTGACTTTTAACCAACAGGTCGAGCAGTAATGATTTGTGGCTGTATGAAATCATTTTCCCTCAAAGGTTGGTAGGATTTTTTTAAAATATATATTTTGTTCACCAAGGCTGCATTCATTAAAACTACATTAAAACCCGTAATAATGTGAAATATTATTCTATTCTAATATATTTAAAAATATAATTCATTCCTGTTATGCAAAGCTGAATTTTCAGCATCCAGACATCCAATCTTCAGTGTCACAAGATCCTTTAGAAATCATTCTAATATGCTGATTTGATGTTCAAGAAACATTTGTTATTATTAATGTTGAAAGTAGTTGTGCTGCTATTTTTTTTTTCTTTTGTGGATAACTGTGATTTTTTAGTTTTTGTTTCAATGTTTAATCACTTTAATGCATTCTTGTTAAATAAAATGATTAATTCCTTTAAAAAAGATCAAACTGACCACAAACTTTGTATATTTAAAGTATATTTTTACTTTTGATATTTAACTTATTCAAATAATTGTGTCTAATACATTTGTAAATATAGCTATAGCGTGTTCAAATACTTTTCAGGTCACTGTGGTGTCAAAACATATGCCTTCTTAACTTTTTTTTTTCTCAAGCAAACCATTTTTTAAAAGAAAAGTCTATTACTTTGACAGTTACAAGACTGCACACCAGAACATCCTACTGTATTAAGATTATGCTTAGATATGCTATTTCAGCTTTGTTGCTATTCAAGAAACCGCTTTTGAATTTAAAGTATTGCCATCATGGAATATAAAAACATTATGGGGGAACAATGTCTGCACCTTAGGACACGTCTGATCCAGTAAAATGGCTTTTATATTCATGCAATTCTATGATCATGCAGCACATTCATGAGATCTATCTATCTGTCCTCCAGATTTTGTGCTCTGGCCATAAATTACTGCAGGAGGAAGCATGATGTACAGTTCTTGTTGAGACTGGTACTAATTTAATTCTGCCCTACTTCTTGAGGTTGCAATTTTGGGGCATTTCACAGCTATCTTGTCTGTGTGTCACTGTAGGTGTCAAATTGCAAATACTGCTGCCTGAGTCTGAAAATCCGATCATCATTTACTCTATGTCAATGACTCATGTTATTTTAAATCTTTCTGAATACTAAAGAAGATATTTTATAAATTGTACTTAATTTGTCTCCCGGGAAACATGCAAGTATCTTCTGCAGTTCAAAAATGTTCACCCCCTGGCTTTTAATGCATAGTGTTTCCTTCTGGAGCATCTGTGAAAATTTGAACCTTTTTTAATAGTTGTGTTTGAGTCACTCAGTTGTCCTCAGTGTGAAAAGATGGATCTCAAAATCATACAGTCACTGCTTGAAAGGTTTCAAATATGCAAAAGATGATGTAAAACTAAAGAATCTGCAGGACCTGGAGCATTTTTCTGAAGGACATTTTGTATATGATCTCTCTTATTTTGTTAGAATTATTCACATTTTCACAGATTCTGCAAGGGGTTCCCAAACTTTCGCATGCCACTGTATTGAAAATTAGTGGGGTTTAAAACAACATTGGACCACACTGCATAGACAGAAAAAACAATAAATGAAAAGCTAACAAAGTGCAATTGTCAGACCTCTTAATAGGTTTTACTGGCAATCACGTTAATGTAGCCACTGCCGCTATGCTATTAATTGTAATTTGGTTACTTCTAAAGTCAAGCATTTTTATCAAATGGTGTTGATTGTTTTGTGCAATCAACTTGTAAAACTGAAGCATAAGAAAAAATGTACTTGTGTTTGCTTTTTAAACAATCTATTGCAAGCAACCTCTCTTTTCAGGCTTCTAGGTCTTTCAATCTCTTCTTGACCTCAAGGTGAGTTACTCATTCAGTTCAATGACAATTATAACATTGTTCAAGTGACCCGAACATAGACATCTAAAGAGTTCATTCCCAAGCCTATTGAATGTGGATCAATAGGCTCAATTGGTTTTACCCAGAAAGAGCAGAAGTGAAAGAATCAAAAGACAGGAAAAAAAATTGTGTGCATGTAAGGGGTATTTTCTTGGCTGTCTGCCTTATCTCAGTCCCATATGTGGAATCCATTTCAGTCAGTGGATGCTGCTAAATGGTGTGGCTAATTTATCACAACAAAAACCAGTCTTTAAGTCAGTACACTCATCCATGTAATTAGCTGCTCGGTGGTGTTGAAAAAGTGCTCTCCTCCACTACAATGAGATACATGTGTTGTGTTTTCTTTGCATAGCTACTGAAATCTGTCCAGTTACCTTGGTCACAGTTGTCACCTTTGAAGCCAGGGTTACATATGCAGGAGCCTGTAACACACAGGCCACGACCTCCACACTGGGCATCCACACACTGACCACTGGGCACGTCACATTCAATCCCTTTCCATCCGCTGTAGCACTGGCAGCGCCCGCCGTTGTACTGGCCGTTGCCGCTGCACAGCACTGGACACGCCGCTAACACAATGAAATAAATTAATGTTGGAAGGGTAAGCAATACAATGCCAATATTACAAAGTATATATTGAAAAGTACATAAATCATTTGTTTTTCTAAAGAAACACTGTCCAACACCGACACTAGCAGGTAAAGTTAGCAGGAGTCTGCATCTCTCTCATCTTCCCTGAGCCCCTTGAGTTTTAATAGACCTAACTTATCTAATAACTGAGATAAGTTATCATACAAATGCGCAACCCAATGTAATATTTTTAAAAAAAAATTCATTCATATTACTCAGTAATTTATTATACAGTTTTTTTTTTTTTTTCTAGAGTATACTCCATGGGATGGTGCATTTGATAAATTCACTACACAAAATTTATCTTTCAAAGTGAAAAGCACATACTGCAAATACATTATTTAGTAACCAACACACATTCTTTCTATAAGGGCTTCGGTTTACTAAATGAAATGATTTAATATATATCTGTTTACAATAAGCACTTATTCGCGCATACACAGGACAAAGTTTGAGGGCGTACACATCTGAGGAAGCACAGAGCCTGCAGATTCGTGCTGGCACCCTCTCGTATTACAATAATGCACTCTTGACAATTGCCATTAAAATAATGCCAAAACCTGCATCAAATAAATAAAAATGAAGTCGTACAAGCTACAATCCACTTCTTATTGGTTAAAATAAACCGAGAATATCTTGTGTTTTTCCGTGGGTGCTCGATCATTTCCGTGGGTGCTCGAGCCCCTGAGCACCCATGGGATCGGAACCTATGAGCACAGGTATATTTGTAGCAATAGCCAAAAATACATTGTATGGGTCAAAATTATAGATTTTTCTTTTATGTCAAAAATCATTAGGATATTAACTGATCATGTTCCATTAAGATATTTTGTAAATTTACTACCGTAAATATATCAAAACTCTCAGTATTTTGATTTTTCTGCACCCTCAGATTCCAGATTTTCAAATAGCTGTATCTCGGCCAAATATTGTCCTATCCTAACAAACCATATATCAATGAAAAGCTTTAATTTCAGCTTTTAGCTGATGTATAAATGTCAATTTCAAAATATTGACACTTACAGTATGAAGGATTTTGGTCCAGGGTCACATATAACCATTTTGTTACATCAAAATAAGACTTAAAATGGCATGACAATATGATCTGATGCACAATTTAAAGTAAATCTTTGTGTCTGTGACCAATATTTGCCGAGCTCTGATGACTGAATCCGAAAAAAAAAAAAAAAAAAATAGTTAAAAGTTAACTACTAAAAATTATACATTTTTTAAATTGTTACTGCCTTGATGTATTATTTTGGAATACATGTAAAATGCTTAAAAAACATAACTTTTTTTCATATGAGAAAGTGTGACTGGGACATGAATTTACAGTTGATTTAAAAAGAAAAAGAAAAACCTTTGCTTCCTCATTCACAGGTTTCATGAAATTCATCCTGACAGTGAAAACTATATCATTAGAGCACCACACATACCTCTCGAGCAATATGGCCCAAGGAATCCTGGGAAGCAATTACATGTGCCTGAGACACATTCTCCATTGCCATAGCAATTGTGTGGGCATTCCATCACCGACTCTGCACAAAGAAGTTCAGATAATAAAATTATACATTTGATCTGTGGCATATTAACTGCATTTTTACACTGCTTCATATTTGTGGTCTAACAAGGCATAGTATATAAAGTAAACACTACTAGAGTGTTTTCAAATCAAGAATTATAAGGAGTCTCTACGGACGTTGTATAATACTGAATTCCAACTTAATAAATACATATGTAAATAATTGAAAAGGTATGTACTTTCCTTTCCTTTTTTTGCTGTAAATAAAAGCAGATCCTTCTCTTGGGTGCATAAAAATCATATTTGAAGATAAAAACAAACAGCTCAGCAGCTCAAGGCTTAGAAATGTAGTCTTTTGGCCTCCATATTCCCTGGCCTGACAGAAGGAGATAGCGGCAGAATCAAACTTATTGATTAGCCAACAACTCAGGGCATGCTTCTGCACGCCTCATTATCACTGCTGCGCTATCTCAGGCACTTGGGTGCAAGACAGAAATATAAAAAGGCCATCTGAATGCACCTATAAAAGCTTGTTACAATGGCCCAATTGCTCTGTCAAGCGTCACATTACATAATGTTGGGTATGGAATTACATTTTCAGCTTTGATGCATAAATAAGCAGGAAACACAAAATAACCAGCTGCATTCTGTGGTGTATAAACAGAGATAAATGCGTACTCAATTATGGTTGTATTACATGTGATAGCTTACCTAGTACTATGGTGCTGTATGAGACAGGCTCTACAGTGCGGCCATCATTGTAAAAGGCCAGATGCCACACACCGGTGTGCAGGTACTGAATAAAGCCTGCCTGCTGAACGCTGACAGGATTCTCCAGTCGGTCCCTGAGCTCCGGATCCAACTGAACACGCTCTCTTGAAATGAGCCTACTGCCATCCAGAAGCTCCACAAAGTCATACTGATACAAACATAATTACATGGACCGCTATTATTCAGCTGTTTTGTATGTAATATCCAGACACCATGACATTTCTGACGTTTGGTACCAAAATATCATCCCAAGAAATCTTACACAACACAAAGGAAAAAAAGATGCCTGTTTTTCATTCATTCTGCATCACAGAGTGTGTTATTCACTAGAACTTCCCGTACTCCGAGCAGAAGATTAAAATAAATAGATCTACTAACTGAAGACTCTAAATTAAAGTTTCTCCAATTGATTTCCTACTGGTCCGCTACTAAAAGCAATAAGAAGACATGGCAAATTGGAAGCAGCACTCAATAAGCTTGCTTTAGTTTATAGTGATGGCTTTGGGGACACATTGATTGAACATCTACAAAAAGTTGGACAGTTTTCCTCAGCGCTTACGAAAGATGCGGCTTTTATTGACAGCTGTGAGTGTTAAACACCCAGCCAATCACTGAGACAGAGAGAAGATGTCTTTCTGTTGGAGCAGTTTGTTTTGTTTTAGTTATGATTAAAGGAGGATTTGTTCTTTCTGGTGAATAACCTTGGACGTCTGATTCCTCCAACTCTTTTTTTTTATATTGAATAGCTTCTGTCAACAAGAGTATTAGATACTTGGCAGACAACCATTTTATCTGTGGTTTAACAAACACAAAATATCGAAGCCAATTCATTCATTTCGGAAGATTAAAAAAGTCCACTGACCTGCTTTTTAAGTAACCTAATTAACTAATTTACCCACTTATGACTTATTTTAGACTATTAAACTACAAGACTCTGATATTGTATTACCTGGGTGTGCGAGGGAGGAAGTCCTCTCCTCCCATAGACTCCAATAAGGGCGTTTTTCTGAATGGAAATATTAAACTTGAGAAAGTGGGGCTGTTCTATGAGAAGTCTGGACCTCCAGAAAACTCCTGGTGGAACGGCATGTGCTACCTGATGACCCAACTCCACCTGCCCTGTGTCTAATGTGGAGTTATACTGCAGCATCACTCCTACCTTTCCTGTGAAAAGACACATATTAAAACAATATTAAATAAATTAGTATCTCATTCGGCATTTTATCCCATATGTGACCCTGGACCACAAAACCAGTCATAAGGGTAAATTTTCTAAATTTGAGATTTGAGAGATTGTGAAACGGATGAATAAATACGCTTTCCATTGATGTATGGGTTGTTAGGATAGGACAATATTTAGCCGAGATACAACTATTTGAAAATCTAGAATCTGAGGGTGCATAGTATCTAAATATTGAGAAAATCGCCATTAAAGCTGATGAAATAAAGTTCTTAGCAATGCATATTACTAATAAAAAATTACATTTTGATATATTTATGGTAGGACATTTACAAAATATCTTCATGGACATGTTCTTTACTTAATATCCTAATGATGTTTGATATAAAAGAAAAAATAATTTTAACCCATTCAATGTATTGTTGGCTATTGCTACAAATATATCTGTGCTACTTACGACTGGTTTTGTGGTCCAGGGTCACATATTTGGATTAGAGTTACATAAATACTTCTGTTCAGCATGGACACATTACTGGCTTTTCTATATGTTTGCTTTAATGATTAATATTATACTGAATCCACAAGCCCAGATATCTGTCACAATTTTATTGTTGTAATATATGAAGTTTATTCACAGCTCACTTATCTATGGAAGCCCATTTCCACCACTGAATAAAAAAAAGTTATTGCGACTTGTTATCTCACAATTCTTACCTTTTTTCTTAGAATTGTGTAATACAAATTCACAATTCTGATATTTTTTCTCATAATTGGGAGTTATAAAGTCAGATTCGCATGATATAAACTAAATGAGAATGAAGTCAGAATTGTAAGATATAAATTTGCAATTCTGTAAACATATCAGTTATTTTTTTCCCCTCAGAACTGGACTTTATAACTCGCAATATATATAACTTAATATAAACTCACAATTCTGAGAAAAAAGTCATAATTGTGAGATAAAAACTCGCAATTGCGAGAAAAAAAAGTCAGAATTGCGAGACAAAGTCGTAATTACGAGAAAAAAAGTTAGGATTGCAAGTATATATCTGATGTTATATCTACCAATTCTGACTTTATATCTCATTTCAGAAAAGTTTATATGATGCAATTGCAATTACAAGAAAAAAAAAAGTCAAAAATTGTGAGATAAAAAGTCGTAATTACCTTTTTATTTTTTTATTCAATGGCGGAAACGGGCTTCCATACTTATCAGTTTTCAATGTGCAGTTAGAAATTAAGTAAGGTTCTTTATTGTTGGGCATTCATGCATATTTCATGTTTTATTTATTATTTGTTCATCCAAAGTTTATTCACTGTACTGTAGCAGTCAAATTCTAATTCCCATCAATCCAGCCAAGACAGTTTCATTTGAGACTGGTCGGATGGGCCAACAGTTGGATAAAACTAAGTGTCTGGTCTTTTTTCAAGTCTAAAATTCCAAAAGAAATTTAAATTACAAGAATTTTTAATATCTCTCTCTACATGCTCAGAGATAAACGGCCTCGTCAACCATTTTCCTGATGAGAGCCTCTAAATGTCAAACATTACCCTAAAACTTGCAGTAGGCATTTGCCATGCTCTTTCATACTCTCCAAAGGCTATCATTCAGATGACAGTTGACAGAGTTTATACAACACAGGCAAACAGCTTTATATCGCACTTCAGAAAGAGGCAATAAGTCAATTAAAAGAACACAATATAGCATGGCAGGTCCGCATTCAGAGTGAGGAAACCGTCTTTTATTGACTGGCTTCAAACTGATGCTTTCTAAACATGGTAATTAGGACAAACCTAGCACAGTGGGTGCTATTCTTTGGAGACTGCCACTCTTCAGTGAAAGATACTATCACTATTGTTTCTCTGTAGTGCTTTAGAGTCAACAAGAAACAACATTCACAACCCTTTTCCCTTATTTTTTTCCATTGGGAATTGACTGGATTGAGAAAATATCTCACAATACGGCTTTATACAGTATCTCTCAATTGCAACACAGTTTCTTGTAATCTCACAATGTGACTATCTTTCTCGTTGTGTGACATCATACAGTTAAGGTCAAAAGTTTACATACACCTTGCTGAATCTGCAAAATGTGAATTATTTTACCAAAATAAGAGGGATCACACAAAATGCATGTTATTTTTTATTTAGTACTGACATGAATAAGATATTTCACATGAAATATATTTAAATATAGTCCACAAGAGAAAATAATAGTTGAATTTATAAAAATGACCCCATTCAAAAGTTTACATACACTTGATTCTTAATACTGTGTTGATACCTGAATGATCCATGTCTAATTTTTTATGTAGTGATAGTTGTTCATGAGTTCCTTATTTGTCCTGAAAAGTTAAACTGCTTTCTGTTCTCCAGAAATATACTTCAGGTCCCACAAATTCTTTGGTGTTTCATCATTTTTGTGTATTTGAACTCTTTTCAACAATGACTGTATGAAATTGAGATCCATCTTTTCATGCTGAGGACAACTGAGGGACTCCTATGCAACTATTACAGAAGGTTCAAATGCTCACTGATGCTTCAGAAGAAAAACAATGCGTTAAGAGCTGGGGGTGAAAACTTTTGAACATAATGAAAAAGTGTACATTTTTCTTATTTTGCCTAAGTATCTTTTTTTTTTCATTTAGTACTGCCCTTCAGAAGCTACAAAAGATACTTACATGTTTCCCAGAAGACAAAAATAAGTTAAATTTACCCTGATCTTCAAATTCAAAAACCCCTGACTCTTAATGCAGTGTTTTTTTCTTCTGAAGCAAAAAAACCTTTTGTAATAGTTGCATATGAGTCCCTCAGTTGTCCTCAGTGTGAAAAGATAGATCTCAAAATCATACAGTCATGTTGGAAAGGGTTCAAATACACAAAAACAGAATTTGTGGGACCTGAAGGATTTTTCTGAATAACAGCAGGCAGTTTAACTGTTCAGGACAAACAAGGGACTCATAAACAACTATCACTATACAAACAAACAAACAAACAAAAATCAGGTGTGCATCATTCAGGTTACAAAACAGTATTAAGAATCAAGTGTATGTAAAATTTTATGTGAAATATCTTTCAGGTCAGAACTAAATTAAAAAATAACATGCATTTTGCATGACCCCTCTTATTTTGGAAAAATAATTAACATTTCTGCAAGGTGTATGTAAACTTTTGACCACAACTGTATCTAACATTTGCTACCTTATTCCTATATTTATTAACTGACTGTATTTTGCATACAAGGCTTTATACTGAAAGAAACTGCTTGCAGCTTGAAAAGAAATAATTGCAATCTGTTCAATATGACATATCTAAAATATCTCATAGGGATGTGTAAATGCAGTCCTTTGTGACTGAAAGGTCAACGATTTCGGCCTTGAAATGTTACCATCTGCAGAAATAGCAGTCACAGTGTTGGTCGGAAACGTCACTGGCTTGGCTCGTCCATTCTCAAAGGCGTGATTATCCACATCCTTCAGTTTCCAGTTCAGGCCAAGTACATGCATGGCTGCGAGAGAAGGCAATTAAGATCATGAAACGGAACAGCAAGCACATATCATGTCACACGACATTCTCATTTGCAAAAGGATATAGTTTAAAAGCTGTTGAAAGCCACAGTGGAAGGTGATTCGCAGTCGCTTTTGCGCATATGTTGGACGCATATAAAAAAGAAAACCTCTCCCTCATTAGAATCTGCTTTAAATAGTGCGCAATGTCTTTTTTTGCTATTTGAAAGCATGTTCTTTGAATTATCGCTGCATGGGGCCTTGACGCAAACTGTTTTGAATATCCTCAAGATTAGTCTTTAGCTTTTCACAGAAGACATTTATTGCAGAGAAAATGGAATTAGATTCCAGTGATTAAAAAGAAAAAAGCCAAAATCAAAAGCCCGGAGATCAAAACTTGTCAGCGTTATATAATACAGGAGTTTCTCCCATTCTCTCTTTCCCCTCGCTGTCTCTCCTCTTTCCCCCCCAACATTCTCTTCTTCATGCAAGGCTGTTAAATCTTAGGCAAACACTTTCTAGTTGTTTTTTTTTAACCGCTCGATCTGTGTGAAAACAGCTTGGGAAAAGTCTCCTTCAAAGTTCACAGCGAGGGAGCTTGCTGAGGAGGCTGCGCTTCACACACCTCTCTTCCTCTCGGTTTGATCTTTGGAGGGATGAATGTTTCTAACAGGCCTTCAGCAGGGGAGGAGGAGCCTCCGACTGCGGCAAATAACTCACAGTGGGAAAACAATGTAAAAAAAATCGGAGAAATGGAGGTTGTAATGTTTCCGTGGGCTAACGGAGTAAATATAGATTGCTGTGGACTATAAGATCATGCAGCTTCTGCTGCGCTTCAGTTATTAATCACTAAACTGATGTCTTTTTTTTTTTTCAGTTTATCTGTGTGTATGACTTCCTAGAGATAGGGCGACTATTCAGAGCAGAGCACCAGGTGTTTTGGCCACAGATGATGGCTGAGAAAGGAAAAACTCCACCTGATGAGCTATTTCGCTATCTCTTATGGGGGCAGGCTGGATAAAACAGCTCGCACCTGAGTACCTCATGGTCACATAAGGGCATGCACACACACACACACACACACACACAGAGAGAGAGTTACCTATACAGTAGCAGAGCAGAATTGACAGCAAGGCGGCGACGCCTACGGCACTGAGAGCGGTGCATTTCCACGAACACCGTTTTGGCGACTTGTTAAATTTGAATGCACCTCTTGATAGCGTGTTGCGGGTTAATGGACGAGCTGGCGGAGAATAGACAGCCCCGGTCGCCATTGTATAACCGGGATTTGGAGTTGTGAAGAGAGACGTGGTACCTGTTCCAGTCTTAAGCAGGAAGTGCCTAGGGAAAGGGAGATAAGATAGATAAAGGGAGATGATGAAATATAAAAACAATAACCTTGCTGAAAACTTTTCAGAGCGAGCTGTGAACAAAACCTCAGGTAAAAAGGGTAAGTAGTAGAAGAAGTAGCAGTGTCTGATTTAAAAGTTATTAAAAAGCCTGACCTATTGAGAATTTTAAAGTAAAAGCCATTTCGTTAGTGTATCATTCTTTTAATCACCATGGAAACTGCAGTTATGGTTTTATAGCTATTTCTCTGTTGTAATACAAGGTTTTTGTATGTAACAAAAGCTGTAATTTAATAAGCTGCCATTAAAATCCTAATAGCTTCATTGATTTAGAGGGCTGTCATTGGATCGGTGCCTGTACTTGTACGAAATGAATGTCTCTAACGATGGGCTATGATGGAAAGAACCACACAAAGTCAAGTCAAAGTGAACTGCGGTTAACTGAACTCTAGATTTTATGATGACAAACATAACCCGTAATGATGTGTGTATGCATCAGCATCTGATGGTAGTGTTTTGTGTTCTGCTTTTCATCAGCGGTGCTCCACCGCTGCCAAATTTTTTTAACGCCACAGCAAAAGAAATCATTTTTTACCTGAGTTGTTAATGTTAAGTTTGCTGATTTAAAACACAAACCACAAAATGATGAAAAGAAAAAGTTTTGAGCTCATAAAAACTGACAAACTTTACAGTCTGATGAATCCCTTGCTGAATACACTGTAAAAAACAAAAAAAAACACAATTTGTTGAGTCAACTTAAAATAATTTGTTACCCTGCTGCCCTAAAATTTGAAGTTGAATCCACTCAAATATCTAAGTTGTCACTTAGTACAACTTAACATTTCAAGTTGACTAAACTTTTTTGAGTTGACTAAACTTAAAATTTGAAGGCAGCCTGGTAACTTATTTTTTTAAGTTGACTCAACAAATAGTTTTTTACAGTGTAACTTACTGATATGCTTCCTACAATATTCACATTTTCACAAGACTTTTAAAACAAAAAGCAGCACAAGAGTTGTCAAAATTGATAGCATCATGTGACACTGAAGACCGTAGTAATGATGCTGAAAATTCAGGTTTGCACCACATGAATTACATTTTAAATATACTAAAATAGATATAAAAATATATAATATTATATGTTTTTAAGTGCATTTTGATCATATAAATGCTTTCTTTCAAAAACAGTTCCAATTTTTGTACTGCCTCAATATGTTTAATTTAGTGCATATAAAAATCTTATTAAAATATCACTTTCTTTAAACTAGACAATTCAGTTCTATATTAATAGTGTGCCTATTAATGTAATATAAACACAAGCACGCTCACTACATACATGCATATATGTATTGTATATAAAACACATTGTATAAAATTAAGCATAGTATGTTTGGCTTGGATACAGAATACAGAAGCTCAGGATCTTCTACTTTAACATTTTCTAAAAACAAAACCTTAAAATAATCTCAGGATTTTTCACTTGTTTGTTTTCCTGGCTGTAATTCTGCTTCAAGACAGTAGTTTTCTACTCTAATTCATACTACACACATCAATAAAGCAGACATTCTCAGATTCATTTCCAGCTAATTTCCATGTGTTGTTGGTAGTTCCCGTTTACTGTGGCTGGCTGTTACACTGCCAGTTTGCTGTAAGCTCTCTCTCTTACTGCCTGCTGCGTGGCTGCTGTGTACAGTTTTGTGTCCTGGAGGCATTTTACGGCTGGTGTGCCGTCGGTCCTCCTCATAGCTGTGGATGTAGGGCCGTTTTATTTTTCATTTAAGTTTACTGTCTCATTTAAATGTGATTAGAAGGGGGAAAAAACAAAACAAAACAGAACATGTTTTGAGCTCACAAAAACAATTATGTACAATCTATTATTTGCTCCTAGGCAAATCATTTTGGCTGAGGGTCAAGCTAATTAAGTTTCATTATTTTCTTTGAGTATATATATTTTTTTTATTGAATTTATTTTTTGACTAGAATGCTGCCTTTACACGTTGGACTGAATTGCTTGCTTGTCTTTTTTCCAGTTGTTCAAACGTAAATATTATTTAATTTTTTTATGTTACCTATGTTATAATAGCTTTTATTGTTCAGAATATATGTGACCACGGACCACAAAACCAGTCATAAGGGTCACTTTTATGAAATTAAGATTTATACATCATCTAAATGCTGAATAAATAAGCTTTCCATTAATGATTTGTTAGGATAGGACAATAATTGGTTGAGGTACAAATATTTGAAAATCTGGAATCTGAGGGTGCAAAAAAATCTAAATATTGAGAAAATTGTTTTTAAATTTGTCCAAATTAAGTTCTAAGCAATGCATATTGCTAATCAAAAATTAAGTTTTGATATATTTATGGTTAAAAATTGTCAAAGTATATTCATGGAACATGATCTTTACTTAATATCCTAATGATTTTTGGCATAAAAGAAGAATCGACCATTTTGACCCATACAATGTATTTTGGGCCATTGCTACAAATATAACCGTGCTACCTAAGACTGGTTTTGTGGTCCAGGGTCACATATACATACTGTTTAGCTATACTTACATATTTGAATATATTTATTTATTTATTTTTACACTCTAAAAAATGCTGGGTGAAAAATGGACAAATCCAGCAACTGGGTTGCTTTGACCCAACGGTTCGGTTAAATGTTTAACCCAACCTTCTGGGTAGTTTTATTTATAAAACTAAATTATTATACAGCTAGCTTATAAAAAATAAAAAATAATAAATAAATAAAAAATCAGACACATAATTACTAGAGGCATCAGCAATAATTAAAAGGCGAAAATTTATTAAGAGGAATTAAAAAATGTTTTTATTTTATTATTAATACGCGTTCATTTATTTAAACAAATTAATAAACGTTAATTTCCAACCTATTTCGGGTTCATTTTAAGGAGGAAATCTAATAATTTTTAGCAATAGTCGAGTTGTTCATATTTCACTCACTTTTTTTTTTTTTTTTTGGAAAGCGTTATACAAAAAGACACAACTGGTTATGTCAACTCAACATCTAACAGTTATTATTAGACTAGTCTTCATCTCATTATTATTTTACAATTTGTGTCAAACATGCTATTCATTTTTAATGTGAAGATGAAGAAAGGTACTTGATTCCACCTTCGACATACAATCCTGTACATTTCAGATGAGGAAACATTTCAAACTCACCAGCTGCTAACAGCATTACTCTTTCAAAGCTCAAATTTCGACAGTCGAGCAGCACTCAGACGTTTGTTCTTTTGTGGAAATTTCAATACGGGCCTGGCTTAAGATGCCCGCTTTTCATTCAGAAGGACTCCATTGTAAAACGTCTACTTTATAATCTGCATGGTTATGAGCTGGTGCCACAACTCTAAACACACAGGCACACACGCATTTTTCACAAGGGCTCGGATAGGTTCCGGGCCACTGCGCACTGAATGAGGCACATTTAAAAGCCTTCACAAACGATTAACAAATACACTGACAGTGTGCCGTTTTGAGGCCAAACAATCCATAATTGATTAGCAGGAGTGTGACGCCAGGCAGAGAAAATGACTAAGCTAATCCTCATCGCCCCTTTTTGCAGGGTGTGAGAATGTTGTTCGCATTAGGACGACTAAGAAGTAACTTCACCCCGAAGAGTTTTTTTTTCCTTTGGTACAATGTGATTCTCTCCTAGCGTCGCACCTTTCCTTGTCATTGGGTTGACGCTTGGAATGCCGCGGTGGGAAAGAAGAGGCCCTACGGAAGAAAAAAGCCGGATTTGGAGGTTGAAAGAGAAATTGCAAACAAAAGAATAAAAGTCCGTCCTGGCATAATCTGATCTAGGCTTAAGAAAAGACTGGGCTTTTCAAAGGACTGCTTGTTGACTTAAAGAGTTAAAACGATTGAGTCTATATGTGAAAAGGCCTCTTTCCGACAAATGTGCACATGAGACTTACGTTAAATGAGAGGGGGAAAAAAACTCTGAAAAACAAGGAGGACTTGCACGTATCCTCTCAACTCCAACCAGGATTCAAGCATCCTCTTTGAGGCGGAAGCATCTGCCACCTCAGTAGGGGTCTCGGAGCAGCAGGTGCCTTTCTAGCACTCGGCAGAGTGGCGGTATTTTAAGACGCTCCCTGGAGGTTTCTGCGCCACTGCCATTTTAGGACAGTCCCTTTCTGTTGACATGTAAAGATCAGAGTCTTTGTGACAGACAGCGGAGTGGAAAGTTTTCAAGATAACGCACTGAGAAAGGTAGAGTAGTGAGAAAAGGAGATGGTGATGGATTGGCGTACTGCGCCGAGAAAGAGAGAGAGAGGTAGTAGAGGAATTCTACTGGGATCATTAATAACAGCAGAAGCCTGTGTTCTCTGCCTAGATCTAGACACACAACAAAGATTCTTCACTTGATGTGATTACAAAACATCTTCTTTTCTCATATCCATAAGCAGTACATTCTCACCAGAGCCTTTTGTTTTCTTTCTTTTTGTTGTTGTTTTTTCTTTCTCTCCACAATGGAGCACAACAGCTGTGGCCCGCAAAAGATCAAAAACCTGACGTGCTGCATTGCCAACACTTCTGTTAGTAACGAACGTGTGCAGTGCGAACGCAGTGTGGAATTTTGTTAAATGGCATTTCATGAAAAAAGCATAAAAAAGACCAATTTATTAGTTTGAAATGGTTTACGAAATCTTAACAATTACAATCCTTTCTGTTCTACATATATTCCTGCATGTACTGATGAAAAACAGAGCTGTTTTACATTTAGTAGAAATTCCACTTTTTTTTCGGAAGTTAATGAAAAGCCCTAAAGAAAAAAAAAACACACACGGACATCATGTTGAAATACCAGGGAAAGAAAAGCCACACTAAATTGCAGGCTATGCTGATTGTAGACTGAAATTAAATTTGATTCATTCATTCAAGATGATCCACTCCACACTTATTTTTATAATGACATCCTATTCCTCTATATATGCTCCACACACACACACACACACACATACGGCTACTTTGTTCATACTAGGTTATAATTTAATTGATTAATTTAGTGAATTCTAGCCCACACACATTGAAATCATTTTATGCGAGGAAGCAATAGTGAATAGATACCGGGGTGCATACAGCAATATAAAATTGTGTTTGAAATTGCTTTATGGTTGTTAGAACGATATTTTAGCTGCACAGGTCAGTATTAAGCTTGTTCTTTCTTAAGGTGCCATAGAAGTCAAAAGATCTGCAAAATGTTAATTATTTGACCAAAATAAGTGGGGTTATACAAAATGCATGTTATTTCTTTTTAGAACAGACCTGAATAAGATATTTCACATAAAAGATGTTTACATATAATCCACAATAATAGTTGACCCCGTTTAAAAGTTTACATACACTTGATTCTTAATACTGTGTTGTTACCTGAATGATCCACAGCATTTTGTTGTTGTTGTTGTTTGTTAGTGATAGTTGTTCATTAGTCCCTTGTTTGTCCTGAGCAGTTAAACTGCCCACTGTTCTTCAGAAAATTCCTTTAGGCCCCACAAATTCTTTGGTTTTTCAGCTTTTTTGTTTATTTGAACCCTTTCCAACAATGATTGTATGATTTTGAGATCCATCTTTTCACAACTGACTCATATGCAACTATTACGGAAGGCTCAAACAGGCACTGATGCTTCAGAAGGAAAAAACATGCATTAAGAGCCGGGGGTGAAAATGGAGAATGGAGATGTGTACATTTTTCTTATTTTGCGCAAATATCTTTTTTTTTTTCATTTAGTACTGCCCTTCAGAAGCTACAGAAACTTACACGTTTCCCAGAAGACAAAATAAAGATAAAAAATGCCTCAGTTGTCCTGGATCTCAAAATCATACAGTCATTATTGGAAAGGGTTCAAATACACAAAAATGCTGAAAAACCAAAGAATTAGTGGGACCTTAAGGAATTTTCTGAAGAACAGTGGACAGTTTAACTGCTCAGGACAAACAAGGGACTAATGAACAACTATCACTATAAACAAACAACAACAACAACAACAACAACAACAACAACAACAACAAAAAACAAAAATGCTGTGGATCATTCAGGTAACAACACAGTATTAAGAATCAAGTGTATGTAAAATTTTAAACAGGGTCTTTTTACAATTTATTCAGGTCAGCACTAAATAAAAAATAGCATGCATTTTTTATGATCCCTCAACATTTTGGAGATTCTGCAAGGTGTATGTAAACTTTTGACTTCAACTGTAGTGTGAGTGTGTGAGAATCAATAAAACCTGAATTATTTTAAATGCATACTGCTTTTTTTTTGTTTTCTATTTTGGCTGAAAACTGTTTTCGGACAAAATGGCCATCTAGTGGGTATTTTTCAGCACATTGAGTCACAATCTAGAGATAGACATTTAATGGCACATATGTTTTTTGTTGTGGAACGATACTGTGAACAGTTTAAATCTGTTATTCGTCTTGTTTAACCTTTTGAGTGGGTGGCAGCTCAGACTCCTTGGGGTACATGCAGCAAATGCAGGGTTATATAAACTGTGCCATTATGGCATTATGCGCAATATATCATCCAGCAAGAATTTAACTTCTGCATGCTGTTAAAAAAAAAAAAAAGTTCATTTCCATTTTCCAGCCTCTCTGTCTCTTGCTGTTTCTCTAATATATACACTATATGTGTTTGTGTTTGTGTGTGTGTGTGTGTGTGTGTGTGTGTGTGTGTGTGTGTGTGTGTGTGTGTGTGTGTGTGTGTGTGTGTGTGTGTGTGTGTGTGTGTGTGTGTGCCTGGTATTCATCACGTTGTGGGGACCAAATGTCCCCACAAGGATAGGAATACCAGTAGATTTTGACCTTGTGGGGACATTTCTCAGGTCCCCATGAGGAAACAGGCTTATAAATCATGCACAATGAGTTTTTTTGAGGAAGTAAAAGTGTGCACAATCTCCTGTGAGGGCTAGGTTTAGGTGTAGGGTAGGTGTAGGGTGATAGAAAGTACGGTTTGTACAGTATAAAAACCATTACGCCTATGGAATGTCCCCATAAAACATGTAAACCCAACATGTGTGTGTGTGTGTGTGTGCGTGTGTGTGTGTGTGTGTGTGTGTGTGTGTGTGTGTGTGTGTGTGTGTGTGTGTGTGTGTGTGTGTGTGTGTGTGTGTGTGTAACACTGTATAGGCATCTGATAAGTAAAAGTGGACAATCATGTTTTGATGTTTTTGGGTTTCTGATGTCAAAAATGATGTCCAATTATTTTCAAGTGAGCCATTTTTGCACCATAGTTTCAGTAAGATCTTTTCGGACTGTGAAGTTTTCAGATCTGAAACCGACAGTACAAAAGTCACAATACAAAAGTCTTCTTATTTCAAAAGATCAAGGAAGATTTCTTATGACTTCAAGCTATAAATAAGCATATTCTTTTTGATCTTTCATTCACTTAGTCTAAATATAGGCCAAATGAATTTCATGAACTGATTGATTTAGATTTAACGGCTAATATTATTTTATGAGGAACAATGTTTTTCTTTGTGTTCTGGATCCACTACTTGGCCATTTAATTATATGTGTTTGCATAAAATTGCTTGTATACATAATAGAAATGTTGGCTTGCGCATGGTGACTTCTGTTTTGGTTAATTAAGTCTGTTTCCAATGCTTTTGCATTCATATTCGGCCTCTGCAGGACCCAGTCTACCGGGACCCTTCCCTTCAGCCTTTTGAAGTGAAAATGCTGATTGTAGTGTTTAGAAATCTGCATATGGGTGTGGAAAATCTATGATGCAGTACATTACTATTTACTCTGTGAGTCTGTTATGAACAAAGGCTGAATTTTGTAAAGGAAGATATCCTTTTATGAAGACTTGTTTAATGTTTGATTCAAAAATGCTGTCTTGTAATTAAACAGTAAACAGGTTAAGAGATTGTGCACTGTTACACATTTTTATATCATTATAATAAGAACAAATGGGTGTATACAAATGCTTTTAGGACGCAAATGATGTATATATACATATCTGAAGAGGGTGAGACTAACATGATGTGCATTTATTCATGCTTGATATGGTACTCATGTCATGCATACATAAATTCATCCTGTCAGGTGGATGCTGGGTAGGCAGCTCTCAGCTTGAGTAGTACACTTCAAGATATCTGTAGTGACAGCAAGGTGCATTATATAAAGGCTAGTCTTGGTAGGTTTTACTACAATATTTGCTCAAAAATTGTAGTGATAAATAACTGATGGGAACTCAGTGGAAAATGAATGACTATATGGAGTATGATTTTTGACACAAATCTAACTTATTATTTTTAGTTACATAAGTGGAATTTTAATATTTATACACAACACAGAGATTTACGATACACAATGTTCAAAAGATTGTATAAGTGACAAGATGTGTCCCAATCCCTTATATATTGTGCTATATCTGGTGTTAGCCATTTTGTAGTGTTGTCAAAATCCTCTATATAGTGAATTTCCCTATACAGCAGGGGTCACCACACTCGGTTCTGGAGGGCCGGTGTCCTACAGAGTGTAGCTCCAACCCTAATCAAACACACCTGAACCAGCTAAACAAGGTCTTAATATGTACAGGTCCTTCTAAAAAAATTAGCATATTGTGATAAAGTTCATTATTTTCTGTAATGTACTGATAAATATTAGACTTTCATCTATTTTAGATTCATTACACACATTTGAAAGTAGTTCTAGCCTTTTATTGTTTTAATATTGATGATTTTGGCATACAGCTCATGAAAACCCAAAATTCCTATCTCAAAAAATTAGCATATTTCATCCGACCAATAAAAGAAAAGTGTTTTTAATACAAAAAAAAGTCAACCTTCAAATAATTATGTTCAGTTATGCACTCAATACTTGGTCGGGAATCCTTTTGCAGAAATGACTGCTTCAATGCGGCGTGGCATGGAGGCAATCAGCCTGTGGCACTGCTGAGGTGTTATGGAGGCCCAGGATGTTTCGATAGCGGCCTTAAGCTCATCCAGAGTGTTGGGTCTTGCGTCTCTCAACTTTCTCTTCACAATATCCCACAGATTCTCTATGGGGTTCAGGTCAGGAGAGTTGGCAGGCCAATTGAGCACAGTAATACCATGGTCAGTAAACCATTTACCAGTGGTTTTGGCACTGTGAGCAGGTGCCAGGTCGTGCTGAAAAATGAAATCTTCATCTCCATAAAGCTTTTCAGCAAATGGAAGCATGAAGTGCTCCAAAATCTCCTGATAGCTAGCTGCATTGACCCTGCCCTTGATAAAACACAGTGGTCCAAAGTACTTTTTTCGGATGAAAGCAAATTTTGCACGTCATTCAGAAATCAAGGTGCCAGAGTCTGGAGGAAGACTGGGGAGAGGGAAATGCCAAAATGCCTGAAGTCCAGTGTCAAGTACCCACAGTCAGTGACGGTCTGGGGTGCCATGTCAGCTGCTGGTGTTGGTCCACTGTGTTTTATCAAGGGCAGGGTCAATGCAGCTAGCTATCAGGAGATTTGAGCACTTCATGCTTCCATCTGCTGAAAAGCTTTATGGAGATGAAGATTTCATTTTTCAGCATGACCTGGCACCTGCTCACAGTGCCAAAACCACTGGTAAATGGTTTACTGACCATGGTATTACTGTGCTCAATTGGCCTGCCAACTCTCCTGACCTGAACCCCATAGAGAATCTGTGGGATATTGTGAAGAGAAAGTTGAGAGACGCAAGACCCAACACTCTGGATGAGCTTAAGGCTGCTATCGAAGCATCCTGGACCTCCATAACACCTCAGCAGTGCCACAGGCTGATTGCCTCCATGCCACGCCGCATTGAAGCAGTCATTTCTGCAAAAGGATTCCCGACCAAGTATTGAGTGCATAACTGAACATAATTATTTGAAGGTTGACCTTTTTTTGTATTAAAAACACTTTTCTTTTATTGGTCGGATGAAATATGCTAATTTTTTGAGATAGGAATTTTGGGTTTTCATGAGCTGTATGCCAAAATCATCAATATTAAAACAATAAAAGGCTAGAACTACTTTCAAATGTGTGTAATGAATCTAAAATATATGAAAGTCTAATGTTTATCAGTACATTACAGAAAATAATGAACTTTATCACAATATGCTAATTTTTTGAGAAGGACCTTGAAACTTCCAGGCAGGTGTGTTGAGGCAAGTTGGAGCTAAACTCTGCAGGACACCGGCCCTCCAGGACCGAGTTTGGTGATCCCTGCTATAAAGTATAGTTCAGTCTTTTACCCACAATGCACTTTAACTGATTTAACTGATTGCCAAATTAGACACATACACACACACACACACACACACAAATGCTTGTCTGATGTTGATTGCATTTGTATAACATTGCCTTCGTATATCTCTTTAATTTTTTGATCATTTAAATTATGACTTAAAAGATATGATTTGAAAAAGTATTTTAAAAATTAGTACCAACTATAGGTATTAGGTAACAACTATAAAAACAAACAGTTTACTCTACAGAGC
>NC_133376.1:29553294-29620877 GCF_049309525.1 Garra rufa
CTAGTTTTACGCTATTATGAACATTGCTTTTTATGTTTTTGTTTTTAATAATTCATCTGAAAAAGCATAAAGCAAAAGGATACCTAAAATGAAAACAAACATTTTACGCTTTTTACTTCTTCAACTCACAAAACTGTACAGAAAGGAACTACAAATTTGGTGGATAATTTAAATATAACCTATATATTTATAGGCATCACCTATATAACATTTATTCATGTCTAATTAATGAATCCTATAAAATAAAATAATAATAATAATTGTTTTTTTCCCCTTTTTTCATTCACTGTATAAAATTCTTTAGTTTTATACAATTGTGAATATTGCTTTCTGTGTTTATTTTCAATAATATCTCTGTAAAACCATAAAGCAAAAATGTCAAAACGATAAAGAAAATAACTGAAATACACTTAAGATAAAATGCATGCAGTATATCTGCTGTATACACACAGAATAATGTTGTTTTTATAAATCAGCATCAGAATTCACTTGCTTTTCTTTCACTCCTTCCCCATATCCTCCTCATATCCTTTATACAAAATCTTGAAAACAGTAAGTGAATGAGTGTGCAAATTCAGCCACGGCATATGACTGACACATACCTGTTCTCCAAGCCTACATTGCCACCCAGAACCCAGTTTTCTTGCAGCTGCACGCATTCGGATGCGCTCTGTAGCTCTGTCGGCTGATTGGCCAGCGATTGGTTGAGGGAGGTGACTGACGGATGCTGCTTGTGTTGATGTGGAGCAGGTGGCAGAGGAGGCGGTCCTGCTTGGCTGGGAAGCTGGTCTATTGGAAGAGGAGAGGCAGAGGTATTAGTGGAGCTTGTTACAGAATTCTGCTTTACACAAAAGCGCAGGCGGATTGTGCGTCCGTTCCAGATTGGATTGGGTTAAATGGGATTCTTTACAGGATGATTTGGTGCTATGAACACCTTCAAATCTTCACTTCACTCTGTCCAGCTTCATTTAAAAGAGACAGAGGAGACACTAAACACTACATTATGAGAATCACACGGTTTGCTGCTATGTGATTTAATTTGGGAATTAACCATTTTTTAAAATTTAGTATTTAGCATACTAGTGAATGTAGTATTGTTGAGTTTTACAGGTAATGTTACAAATCTGCTTATTTGTGAGAATTAACAGAAAAAAATATGAAAGGGGAAAATTATAATTTCTTTAGAAAAAAATTATTTACATTAGGGCTGTCACAATATTAGATTTTAACATGGCCTTATTTATTTTATTTTATTTTGACCAAAGAATCCTACCATTGCATACTTTCGTTTCAACGTAAGACAATATGCGAGAATTACTAAATACAGTTGAAGTCAAAAGTTTACCTTAAAATGTTGATTATTTTACCAAAATAAGAAGGATCATACAAAATGCATGTTATTTTTTATTTAGTACTGACCTGAATAAGATATTTCACATAAAAGACGTTTACATATAGTCCACAAGAGAAAATAATAGTTGAATTTATAAAAATGACCCTGTTCAAAAGTTTACATACACTTGATCTTATACTGTGTTGTTACCTGAATGATCCAACTTTTTTTTGTGTGTGTGTGATAGTTGTTCATGAGTCCCTTGTTTGTCCTGAACAGTTAAACTGTTTGCTGTTTTTCAGAAAAAGCCCTTTAGGTCCCACAAATTCTTTGGTATTTCAGCAGTTTTGTCTATTTGAACCCTTTCCAACAATGACTGTATGATTTTGAGATCCATCTTTTCACACTGAGGACAACTGAGGGACTCATATGCAGCTATGACAGAAGGTTAAAACGCTCTCTGATGCTCCAGAAGGAAACACAAAGAATTAAGAGCTGGGGGGTGAAAACTTTTGAATTTGAAGATCAGGGCATATTTAACTTATTTTGTCCTCTGGGGAACATGTAAGTATCTTCTGTAGCTTCTGAAGGGCAGTACTAAATAAAAAAAAAAAATACATTTCTCAAATAAGAAAAATGTACACATCCTCATTCCGTTCAAAAGTTTTCACCCCCCGGTTCTTAATGCATCGTTTTTCCTTCTTAAGCATCAGTGAGCGGTTGAACCTTCTGTAATAGTTGCATTTAAGTCCCTCAGTGTGAAAAGATGAATTTCAGAATTAAAATAGTAAGTAAAAGAGAGCAGATATGGTGAGGAAAGATGAACATGACTCGAAGAACTGTGTAACTGTACAACTTACAAAGACTTGAAATTGAGTAGCAATAGTGACACGGTGCTCACCGACTTTTACGACTGAGCAAACGTAAGTCTCCGCAGGCCGTTGCTGGGGAGCAGATGTTTTATAATGGGCTCTTAAACTGAACGCTTCACGTTTGATTACAGCCAGAGAGAGAGACTCTCGTTTAACTAATGACCGGAACCTCCATTAGGACAGCAGGAAAAAAACAGGTTTTCTCATTTCACTCCAAGCTGGGTAATTGCCCCCCAAAATGACACTGTGTGATTATCTCACTGTCCCATCCTGCCGCCGTGCTGACAGGTCTGTTTCCATCTGACTACGGGTGTCCAAACATATGCTGTCACACACTAGACTGTGACAGGGACGCACTGTGCAGGCAAGCCACAAAAATTCAATATTTGCTTTTATTCTCATACGAAAGCACCGCGAGGAATGTCGAACATGGTGGAATAATTTGTTATGAGCTGTTCCTTTTGACTCTTCATTTAAGTTCAATCGTTTAAATGTCAAAACGGTACTGGCAGTGATCAAAACGTACTTCATCATCTATTATTAACATTTCAAAAGCATCAATCACAAAATGACAAACCAGATTTATTTTTTCCACACTGCATTTTATGTATCATGTTATAGATTTAAGTTATTAGCATAGATGAGAAACGTATATCGCATTAACTATGAACACTGATGATTAGATCACAATCAGCACCTGATCGTGATAAAACTCTATTAAAAAATGCAGATAAAAGTACATTCTAAGCACATTCAACGAGGTGTGAACACTAATGTGTTTTCATTATCAACTATATAAGTGATTTGTAATACAGTCGCTGCGTTACAAATAATCATTATGCATCACTTTGACAGACTTGGTTGTAAATTTTCCATCACGCTCTACTTTATCCATAAATAAAATACTCTCTTGGCATTTTTAATGTGACATTTATATCACAAGAGCCTCTGTAAAAAGAGCTTCTTTAGTCTTAGCAAGTGCTCTCTACTTGGGGACAGATCGTGCAGGTTCTTTCATTCCTTCTCTCTCGTTTTTCTCACGTGTCTCTCCCAGGCTGTTTCCACGGGGCCTTTTTAAAACTTTATTTTTTCCAATTTTCTTTGCTTTTAATCCTTATTAGCATCCTTTACTGTGGGAATGTTTATAAAGTAGGGAAACGCAGTAGACCAGACATATTATTTTTATCTGTTGAAATGACTGAAAGCATTTGGAATTATCCCTCAATGTTTTTAAAATTCAGTATATGAAGGAAATTTTTCGTTTACACAACCTCAGTTGCAATTTAAGTGGCACTTTCCATTTAGTGTGGATGAGAGTGATCGGATCTCTATACAGCCACACCGGAGAAACATTGAAATGCAAAGTGTATCAAAATACTAAAATGCAAGTTAATTGCAAGGGAATAGCTGTCATGACCAGTAAGTGTTCTTTTTCCTTCCTATTTTTGTTTTGAATTATTGGCAGCGCATTAATTAGAAAATGTTGCTACTTTTATGTATTTATTTTTTTATTTACAAGCAGGAAGCCATATGCTTTAGCAAAATGCACCATGCTGTTTAACTACAGACAGCAATTAAACCATTTATTTAGTCAAATGTCAACTTTTATGGGAATATTAATTTTAACAGTTCCGCAACACACTGGGAGATTTCAACATCACACACATCAAAGATGTGTTCAAAAACTACTCAAGTGTATAATCATTAGAATCACTTATTTTACAACATTATTTTTAAGTTTTGTTCAGGTTATGTGACACAAATAACTAATAAGTAAGCATTTGCGAGAAGACGTCTCAGTACGGTTACTGCAGGATAAACTGTTATTGCTGTTATTATGGCGAACATACATCTCTGGCGAGCTCTTAAAATGGGCCTGTCGCAGACTAGCGCTTTGACAAGTGACTCTGAAGTCGGTGAGTGAGACTGAAAACGTGCATGTGTGCACAAACTAGTGCAACAAAACACGTGCAGAATGACTGCTGCAGCTCATGTCACATCAGTACTCAGATTTTAATATGCATGTTCGTTCTTTAATTCACTGCAATTCCAACCTGGTCTCATTGTTTATGCGTAGTATTAGTATGTAACATTACAACCACAAAACGCATTTTTGTACGTTTTTATTGATGCTGAAACTTACAATTTTGACGCATCTTAATGTACTAAAGTGTAGTCTTGTTTAACATGTATTTTTCAAAATGAGCTGGCAGCAGAAATTACACAGAACGAAATGTTATCATTTGAAAACATAATGGCATTAATAAGAACTGATTATAATAAAAAGTTAATGCCCCAGTTTCAATCTTCATAAGGATGAATTGTACGTTAAAATGCTACATCCGTATTGTACTTTTTAGCACCTGTGAAACCACAATTTACGTAAAATACTTACAGATTCTCATGAGATCACGTTAGCAGTTCACATCATACACATTTAAAGGGTTAGTTATCCCAAAAATGAAAACTAGCCCATTATTTACTCACCCTCCAGGCATCCTAGGTGTATATGACTTTCTTCTTTCAGACAAATCCAATCTGAGTTTAAAAAAAAATATATATATAAAAAATTAGTTCTGGCTCTTCTAAGCTTTATATTGGCAAGGGTGGGTGTGTCTTTCCATCAGTCCAAAACAAGTCCAATAAAGTGCGTCCATAATAAAAAGTGCCTCACACTGCTTTGGGGGGTGAATAAAGGCCTCCTGTAGTGAATCAATGCATTTTTGTAAGAAAAATATCTATATTTAAAACTTAATAATCACTTTAATCTAGCTTACGCCAACTGGTTGTGCATGCACTGCTCAGAAGTGATGAATGCGAATGTTTAGTAGAGGCGTAAACAATGCACTGGTCACAATTTAAAAGTACAAAACAAGGATTTGTAAAGAAAAATGTTGAAGGATTTCGATATAAGCCAAGAGGAGACTGGTTTTCCTTTGCTAGAGTAAGGAAACTTTACTTCCTTTACTCCTGTAAACAAACGTTGGTTTTTGTGAGACTCACCAGCACCAACGTAATCCGCCATCCAAGATGGCTTCAGTATACACCTGTTAGTGCAAGATAGAAAAAAGTGATTATTATGTTTTAAATATTACAAAAACCCATCAATTCGCTACAGGAGGCCTTTATTCACTCTCCGTAGCTGTGTGGAGCACTATTTATTATGGATGGATGCACTTTATTAGACTTGTTTTGGACTGATGAAAAGAAGTACCCACCCATGCCTTTATAAAGCTTGGAAGTGCCAGGATCATTTTTATTATAACCCCGACTGGATTCGTCTGAAAGAAGGAAGTCATATAGACCTAGGATGGCTTCAAGGTGAGTAAATAATTATCTAATTTTCATATTTGGGTGAACTAACCCTTTAATATGTATTTTTTAAATCACAATTTATCCTTGGACAGTGTATGTGCACCATGAGTTAAATCATGATTATTCAATAAACTAAAAACAAAATTCACACACAAGTGGTCATGCTACACCAGTCCTGTCAAGAGCCATGAAACACCAACTAGTTCTAAATGGACAGAGGCTGAAAGAACAGGAATCATTATGACAGGTGTCTTGCCAGATTCACGACAGGGTTAAAATAGGCCTCTGTGACAGGTGCATTAGACAAAGTGTTGGAGAGAAAACACGGTACACCCTCCACTCGGTGCGTCTGACACAAAGAGGTCACCCGGTGCAAAGACGGCGATGTTGTGTCATGCCCAGACACGGCGAACACCATTACACTTTCATGTCGTTTGCATTCGCAAATGCATCAAACGGCCCGAGACAGTGGTTGGAAATGAAACAGCCGGCAATCTTAAGAGACAGTGAACTTCTGCGGCGGCACAATTTGCCTTAAATGTGCCCTTAAGGTAACTCATGCCTTTTTCAATGCGACTTAATGGAAAATTGTAACAAATTATTTCCTTCAATCTAGATAAGGAGGCGCCGCTCTGATTCAATCTGAACGCCACTAGACTCCACATACTAACAAATGATTACACACAGCATGAGCAGAATGTTAAAGCGTTCAGCAGGCTTTCCATCCAGATCTGAGGCAATCAGCTTCCTTTAATCAAACTCCCCGAGCAATAAAATACAATTCGCTCTTTCTTGATTGGACATACACAGATTTCTCTTGAATGTACATTTCTGTCCTTTGCAAGTTTATGTTTACCTTTACGTTGACTTCCCAAGGCACATCCTTCAAAAAGATGAAGTGGCTAAGAAAGGAAATTCTTTTTTGTTTTGTTTTTTTTTTTCATAAAGTTTTCATTTGCAATCTGGGAAAGACAGATACAGCTGGCACAAAATTTCTCAATGTCAAGTTGTTCTGCTATGATTTAACAAGATGCTTTAGTGGGCCGTTTTGATTAATATTGGATGGAGTGACTGAAATGACATCCCATTTTACTGTTAACGCTCCTGCTAATGTCTTTATGAAACTCTGCTGAGGGCTCATCTACATTTTCCTCTCTCATGACAAGAGCATAAACGTAAACCTGCACTGCATATTCAACTTGTTCTCATGAGAATTTGTATGTATTTTATGTAAAATGTAGTTCTGTCATGACAACTCTCGGAAAAGTTTATCATGGTATTGGATATGACAATGTTAATGAATTGGGTCTCGGCAGAATAGATCTGCTACGCTGCTCCTGTTGGTTACTGCTGTAGTTGTAGATTATTGCTGCTGCAGGCAAGCACAGGAACTTGCTACTGCCAAAGCATATGGCAATACAGTGCTGTGAGTATTTAAGACATACTGCTGCTGCACAAATAGCATAAAATAACCCATAGCAGATCTTTACAGGTGGAGCTGGGGAAGGTGGAGGGTTTCAGAGGAATTCTGAAAGCGCGCTGCGAAATGCCCAAGTGAATGCTATCAGCCATTTAAATGTAAGGCTGCAAGCTCATTGGTTGCATACGCAACGCAAACCAATCAGCTTGTGCCAAGTCATATAACTCTGTGATATCGTCAGTTATATTAACAACCCGTCAGTCTGTGCCATCTAGAGTTTCATGGGAGAACTAGGCATTTCTACAAAATGAACATTTACTTTTTCACAGGCACTAAAATGTACAATACTGATGACTTGAAAACACCTAAAATGTAAATTATTAACATACTTACAAATGAATCCTTATTGAACTATTGCGTCATCACAGATTGCGACATGCCGTGTTTCTGGTAAGGTGTTCGAATGAGAAATGCACGCCTTCACAAAGTGGATCCGAATAATATTTTGGATAATATTTTCAGCGACTAGCAACTTAAATTTTGCTCTACACCTCATACAGAAATATTGTATTCCACCAGAGAGGACTGCAGCTGCAACAAATTGTCATTTGGATAACTTTTAATACTGCTTTTGATATTATTGCAATAAATAAATGATTGTGATTGCACTTATCTGTCATGTTTTTCTTTATACTGTACAGAAATAGTTATTGTTAGGTTTAGAGGTGGTAGTGGGATTAGTGACTAAAAACGAAGAAATATCTTTTTTAAGATATATTGTTACTAAAATGGTCATTTCCCTGCATATTTTGGTCTATTATGTTTTATATCATATTATACTCACTATAAAATGGGTAGGTTTAGGTTTGGGAGAAGGTTAAGGGGTTTAAAAATCTAAATCGCATATTGATAAAATGATAAAAATGCATTGATGCAAATATGTGACAAAAACATACAACAAAACCAGTTATAAGGGTAATTTTTTGTTTAAAACTGAGATGCATACACAAATAATAAGCTTTCCATTGATGTATGGTCTGTTAGGATCAAGCTAAATTTGGCCAAGATGCAACTATTTGAAAATCTGCAATCTGAGGGTGCAAAAAAATAAAAAATATTGAGAAAATCGCCTTTAGAGTTGTCCAAATGTCCAAATGTTCTTAACAATCCATATTACTAATCAAAAATGAAGTTTTGATATATTTACGGTAGGAAATTTACAAAATATCTTCATGGAACATAATTTTTTACTTAATATCCTATGATTTTTTGGCATAAAAACAAATAAAACTATTATTTTTTTTCCCATACAGTATTTTTGGCTATTGTTACAAATATATCCGTGCTACTTAAAACTGGTTTTGTGGTCCCATTTTTACGTTTTAAATGTTTAAATATATACAAATTGTACAAAAATCAACAAAAATGTACATTTTGTGCTTCTAGATGTGCAACAATGAGACCAGACCGGCATTTTACTACTTTCTCTTGTGAGCCAAATGTAAATCAATAAACAGATGTTTTTCTTGAGTTTGGGCAAATAAAACAGATCAAGCAAACAGTAATCATTTCTGGTCGCCACATATCCAACTACTTTTTATAGTAATAGTAAGACAAAAAATAATTAATTAGTCTTTTCGAGTCACAAAATCAGCTCAAAAACCCTTTGAGTAAATAGCTGCTCTCACAATAACATCTATCATTTATCAAAAAGAAATAAAAAATACATTCCCCTGCCCATGACAAGAATATAACATAAACTGTCATATTTGATAAATGAGACTAAATAGTACCAGAAAAGAGGGTTTGGTATTGCATTTCTGTAAATAATGAAAAGAAAATTGCATTCATGAATTCTGCGGTAAACAGTGGACCCTTTGAGACACCGTGAGCATGTAACGGTAACAGATGGATGTGAAATACGCATAATGGTCTGTGCATGTCTGAAAGGAGCTATTAAAATATTATTCAATCTCAACACAAATAGTTGTAAAACAGAACATAAAATATATTTAAAACACAAACTCTCAACTTTTTCCTCTAATGGTTAGAACACAGGCGATGAAAATGACGCATTAACTTTGAATGCGCATTATTCGAGCATGTAATTTTTGCTGAATATCTTTGCTGTCTTGAAGAGCTTTTGCACTTACTCCCGCTTCCGCTCCTAAGACAGATTATAACACCATTCTTGATTATTCCGCGCCCAGCGCTACCCTATATTTAGACACCCCTCCTTAGCTCTCCTTCCATTGACTTTGCCCGTCGGTATCACATCCAATCACTTGAGAGAAAATGTCACAGTTGGAATAACCCTCCGGAGCATGGACTAACCCAGCAGTTACCAGTGGACTATAATCGTATTTTACTTCAAGTTCAGCCTTCATGAGCCACATCCTCCAAAACAACCCAAAATTTTATCTGAAATATAAAAGAATTTCTTAAGCCTCTTATTTTCAAAAACTTAATAGAAACGCATAAACAAGCTCTCCAATCAAATAAAAAAGATATTCAATTTCAGAATGAAACACTACTGTACTTTTGCAGCTTATTTACCCCCTTGTCAAAAGGGTGCATATTAGTGTCTAAAAGCTACATATTACCTAAAGTGTGCATATTAGCCACTAAATGCTACACTTTTTTTGAGTGCATCATTATGGCAAAATGCATCTGTAATGCGATTTTCCAAATAGGTTGTGATTAAAGAAGAAAATTACCAAACCGACAGTTATCCGTACCTTCCAGGCTTTTAGTCTGAGTTCACTTTGTAGGAAGTATTGAAGAGATGTAGCAGTGGGGCAGAGCCCACCCATGATGAGAGTAAGAGTTGTGGAGGAGTTGGCAGTATAAGACTATAAATCTAGCATAATAGTGAAACTTGTCTACCTGGCATGACAGGCTATTCAGGAGGCATTCAGAGTCCAGCGTAAAGCAGAGCACAAGCATTTAATCAAAGTCACACCGCCGCAGAGCTCAAAGTGTTCCCTGGGACTAAAACCTAACAGAGAAAGATTTCAGTCCCTCCTGGTGTTTTTCCTTCCGTCTGATTTCTACTTGTTAATATCTGAATATGCTCAGTAGGTGGAATTCTCTCCGATTTGAATGCTGGCTATTTTGTCAGCAACATGGTCATGTAACTTCCTCAGAATTTTCTGCCAGACAAGAACTTTAGACTAAAAAGAGAGACGTTTTCTGTGACATGATCACCCTCGAGCCATTCTGTCTGAAACTGACATCTACGATTTGTTTCCGATGTAAAGCTTCGCCTAGACCCCAGTGAAGACAAATCATACCTACAGCACATCTGTCACAATGCTGCTGAGAGCAAGGGTTCAGCTTTTGTCAATTATCGATTTTTATTCTCTACCTCAAAAGGAACAATCATCAGCAAAATCATTCACCATGCATATGTAGTGACATTTTAAAGTTAAACAATCTGGAAGTAATCACGTACTATGCATTTGTGCATTTTGCACTGAGAAAACATCATTAACATTGTCTCCAAAAACACTACCAAAAAATATCTGCATACTTTTATAGATGTGCAATTCCTTAGAACAATATATGCTCAGTAATTCTGCTTTTTTTATGCCAGCTGGTTTAACAAAACTAATAAATAATTACCTAAATAATAATGAATTGCAAAGTTTTATTCTCTACAATAGTTTAAACATCTATTTATTTTTCATTTGATTTAATTATTTAATGAATAAAATCTCCCTGACAACCCTTAAAAACAAAACTGTATATTAGGACTGCATAATTAAATCAACTAAATAATCAAGATTAAAGTTGTGGCTCCCATTGTGGTTAACCCTAGCATGTTTTTGCAACGGTTGAACACTGTAACCAATCCACTGACATGTCCTTTGAGCACTGCCATGTGCTTTCACTTATTTACTTATTTCCCCCTTGGCCGGTATGCTTCTTAATTGGGTCATTGGATACCCATTTTCCACAAGTTGATATGATTCTTTAGGGTCTTAAAGGAACACTCCACTTTTTTGGGAAATAGGCTCATTCTCCAACTCCCCCCGAGTTAATAAGTTGATTTTTACCGTTTTGAAATCCATTCAGCTGTTCTCCTGTTCTGGCGATATCACTTTTAGCATAGCTTAGCATAAATCATTGAATCCTATTAGACCAATAGCATCGCGTTCAAAAATGTCCAACAAGTTTCCATATTTGTTGTATTTAAAACTTGACTCTTCTGTAGTTATATCGTGTACTAAGACCGGTGAAAATGCAAAGCTGCGAGTTTCTAGGCTGACAAGATTAGGAACTACACTTCCATTTCGGCGTAATAGTCAAGGAAGTTTGCTGCCGTAATATGGCCAAAGCAGGCGGAGTATTATCAGAAATGAGTTCCCAGCTAGTTTAGCATTTGCACATGTGCTGCGTGGTATTACTGCTCCTGCTTCAGCCTTATTACGGCAGCAAACTTCCTTGACTATTACGCCGGAATGGGAGTGTAGTTCCTAATCTTATCAGCCTAGAAAATTGAAGCTTTGCATTTCCACCGGTCTTAGTACACGATATAACTACAGAAGAGTCAAGTTTTAAATAGGACAAATATCGAAACTCGTTGGTCATTTTTGAACGTGATGCTATTGGTCTAATAGGATTTAATGATCTATGCTAAGCTATGCTAAAAGTGATATCGCCAGAACAGGAGAACAGCTGAATGGATTTCAAAACGGTAAAACTCAATTTATTAACTCGGGGGGAGTTGGAGAATGAGCCTATTTCCAAAAAAAGTGGAGTGTTCCTTTAATGAGAAGTCTATAACATACTTTGGTTAAAATTCCTCAATGGTAGTGTAAAAAACCCTTTTACCTTGTCAAAATCAGCCCTTTTTAGAACAAGCTATTCTGTTGCATGTTCCTTTAAATGCTAATGAGCTCTGCTCGCCCCGCCCCTCTCTGTCATGGATGACGAGCTGTAATGTTTACTTTAGCCACATTTAGCCGTGTTTAGCTGCAAAACTTGTTAACTAGCACATTATTAAGAAAGGCCATTTGCAAAGATGCATAAAAAAACATTATACTCACTTCTGCTGTAAGTGAAGCTGCGTCACAAATGATTTGCATGAACATAGATGCATATGTAGATCGGGATCACCGCTGTCCTTTCAAAAACGAAAGTAATGTTAATCCTCTGCATCTTCAGCGGCTCAGATGTCGGGAGTAAATGACGACTGCTATGTTTATTATTACATTCAACAAGAGAACACCTCAATCGCTCAATTGGAGACATTCTTGTCTTCTACTGCACTTGAGTTGACACAATGGTGATCGGAGTCGGACTGTTTCAGCTCGGTGAGGGCGGGTCTAAGGTAAGGCGCTCATGTCAATCAACTATAATGGGTGCGGCCTCTGTCTGTGTGTCATCACACCGACAAGAAGCTGAGAATGACCTGATTTTAAAAGGGAGATATTACTTTTAAAGAAGAGAAAAATACCACTGGGTGGATTTTTATCATTGTAGGGTGGTTGTGTACACAAACTGCCAACACACATTAATGTTCAAACAACATGTAAAAGTGAGTTTTGCATCCAATCACTCCTTTAATTTGCACAGCCTTATGGAGGCAAGTTGCTGTTACCATATGATCTAAATTCACTGTCAAATTTTACGTTTGATTAAATAATGATCAAGGAAAGACTGGGATTCATCAAGCCAATACACAGCATGATTTTGGCTTCCAGCCAACTGTTGTCAATAACTGTATTGTTTCACCAGTGTAATGGTTAAAAAACAAAAAAAAATCAATTCAAGCACTTCACCACTGTTCCCTGTGAGTTACTCAGCGTTTGATAATGCATCAGTCATTCTTTACAGTTTTGCATGATACTAAAACTTTGCCCAATAATCAATAACTGTGCATCTGACCATAACTGCAGCACTTACAATAAACACAACGTTACCACCCATTGGTGTGGATGCCAAGATAGCTATTAAATAAATGGGCACATTTACCTAAAACAAGGGTATGAATTAGTACAAGGAGGCAACAATAAACCTAAAACGAGGAAATGTATTATTAAAACATGCCCAGGATGAAACATGCTCATGTATTATGGTAAATTCTTAAAGGGATAGTTCAGCCACAAATGAAAATTGTGTCATTAATTACTCACCCTCATGTGGATGGAAACTTTTTTTTCTGGAAACCTTTGTTTACCTTCAGAACACAAATAAAGACATTTTTTGATGAAATCCAATGCAACAGACACATTCAAGGCCTAGAAAGGTAGTAAGGACATCACTAAAATAGTCCATGTGATATCAGTGGTTCAACCTTAATGTTATGAAGAGAAGAAATTGTTGAATTATTTTGCGCACAAAAAGTATTCTCGTAGCTTTATAAAATTACGGAGAACCACTCATGTCACCTGGACTATTTTAGCGTTGTCCTTACTACCTTTCTGGGCTTAAAATGTGTCAGTTTCATTGCTGTCTATGCAGGGTCAGAAAGCTCTCGGATTTCATGTAAAGTATCTTCATTTGTGTTCTGAAGATGAACGAAGATTCATAAGAGTGAGCAATTATTGACAGAATTTCATTTTTGGGTGAACTATCTCTTTAATTCTTGTCCACAGTATCTTTTTCCTGAATGTCAAGAGTAAGGCTCCATACATATTATATCAATAATAATAACAATCACTAGAAAGCTCTGTAGTTGTCACTATCTCTCTAAAAACTTTTCCTCTACATATTTTTAAAATATATTTTTAATTTCACCTTTAGACCTGTGGTGAGGTTTTTATTATTGTCTAAAAATATTTTGTGATGTTTCGTCTCACCAAGGCCCAAAGTTTTACAAAACAGTATAAAAGAAAGATGAATGTCAGCAAAAACAAGCTCTTCAAACACCGTCTGCTATTCAGCCGGGGAAAGGTCATGCATTTGCACGTTACCTTTGATTTTTCATCAGCGCGATGCTTCAAAAACAGCTGTGGTAAAATGTGCTTGGATCAACCAATTTAAATGCTAAACTTCTCCGGGGGAGATTGAGGCTTCTTCTTAAATACACACTGAAAACAAATCACTTGGCCCACTTTGAAGAGCAGAGTGGGAAATTGAATGACCCTAATGTTAAGGTGTATTGTGTCTGGTCTGGCGTAATGGAGATTCTGCTGTCTGTCTGGCCTTAAGAAACAGTTGCATCCTTAAACATTGTTAGTCCATTTAGTTTCACTGACTCAGGGTCTGTAAATTGAGTTAGTATTGATAAAGCTTTTTGCACTCCAATGGACCTAATTCATTATTCTCTTTGCCTCATAAGGTATGCATTCATCCATCTAATATTCCTGTTCAAACTAATTAAGATGCTACAAATAAGGCCAATTAAATAAATGCAGTGTTTACCACACTTATCAAATTCGCTGACATCTGTATTAACCTGTAATGAAATTAGAAGGCATGTTTTACACACTACATGCCTAAAAAAATTGCAACCCATGTGTATGTGTGTGTGACAATATGAAAAGTCAAAAATATGAGTGACTAAACTCATTTTCCAAAATTACTAGCCACTCAGAATTTTCACTGGCCACAATTTTGTTGTTGGTAAAAATTACATTTTATATGACTAAAATTGCATACTAAAATGTATTAGTTTTTTTTTTTTTTGCCTATTTAAAGGGCATTTTTCCTTAAACTGTATTAAACGCATGCATCATCTATCATTTCAAGTTCTTATATTTCATTAATAATTTCACTTAATTTAATAAGACACTAAAGGGCTGTTACCAGTCAAATGAAATCGGTATTAACAAAATAGCCACTGCAGAAGAAACAGAAACAGCTGAAGTGTCATTTAGATGCATTTACACACATTTAATGAAGCAAAAATGTAGCATGAAAGCATTTACATTGCAAAATTGCAACAGTATTAGTAATGTTATGAGCTTGGTGTTTAAAATCATTTTTTAAAATATAAAAATATGAAACGTTAAAAAAAATGCAAGTAAACCGCCAAAAGGTGGCAGCAAGTGACTGTCTTAATGAATGAGTCATTGAGTCATGCCTTCAAATGATTCGTACAGACAGCTGATTCATTCAAGAATGTAGCAAGTGTCTGTCTTTATGAATGGACCATCATTCAGTAACAAAACACCGCTGTATGTTTCTCAAATTGCGTGAATTTTCTGCTGTGATCTTTACTTTGAAATATTTTCGTTAACCAAATCAAGCAAAAGCAGTCAACACTGACAATATTGTGCTAAAATGTATATTAACTACTCGTTTGAACTCTTGTATAAAAACATCAAATTTACAATAGCTGTTTTCAGAGAACATTACATGTAGACATTTAGCAGACGCTTTTATCCAAAGTGACTTACAAAAGAGGGCAATGGAAGCAATAAATAAATAAAAGAGCAATAACATGCAAGAGCTATGACAAGTCTCATTTAACCTAACGCAGTACACGTATCAAGGTTTTTTTTAATTATATAATACATAAAAAGAAAATAGCAAGTGAGTGTTAGAGGCCTACAAATAGACAGATAGAATACAAGAACAGAGAAGCTTGTGTTAAAATTAGAATAGATAGAATTATAACAGAGAATGCTAGAGTTAGAGGGTCAAATAAAGATGGAAGAGATGTGTTTTTAGCCGATTCTTGAAGATGGTTAAGGACTTTGGATTGAGTTGGGCAGGTCATTCCACCAGGAGGGTTCATTTAAAAAATCCATGTAATTTTGTTCCTCTTTGGGATGGCACAATAACATGCCGTTCACTTGTAGAACGCAAGCTTCTAGAGGGCACGTAAGTCTGAAGTAATGAATTAGGTAAAGGGGTGCAGAGCCAGTGGTGGTTTTGTAGGCAAACATTAATGCCTTGAATTTTATGCGAGCAGCTATTGGTATCCAGTGCAAATTGATGAAGAGAGGTGTGACATGCATCCTTTAGGCTCATTAAAAAATAATCTTGCAGCCGCATTCTGGATTAACTGTAAAGGTTTGATAGAACTGGCTGGAAGACCTGCCAAAAGAGCATTGCAATAGAACAAGAGAACAAGAACAAGAGCTTGAACAATGAGTTGTGAAGCATATTCCGAAAGAAAGGGCCTTATTTTCCTGATGTTGAATAAAGCAAATCTGCAGGACTGAGCAGTTTTAGCAATAAGGTCTGAGAAAGTCAGCTGATCATCAATTACAACTTCAAGGTTTCTGACATTTGAAGGAGTTATTCAAAAGTTAAAACACAAGGAGTTACTCCCTTGGTCGTCTAATGTAGCTTAACTAGGCTATATGTTATAAATATAAAAAAAACTGCAGTATGCATTTTTACTGCAGTATGTTTCTTCTGTGTGCAGTCGTGTTCATTTGTTGATTTCTCCACAAAATTGTCTCACACAGACAGGCTGTGCCATCCATAATTGGTGTGACCTTGTGACTGTCAATACATTATCCATTATCAATTGCCGTTTGCACCAGATTTAATAAAATCAGAATTAATTTTGTCGAAATGTTGGTGCATCCCTAATTAGATGTTTTAATCAGATTAGTTGTCTGGTTGGGGAAGTAAAATTCTGTTTCACTTACTTCTTCTTCTTCTTCAAAAAAAAAAACACATGTCCCAGACAAGCATTAATGTCAAGCTCTATTATAAAACTCAACATGATAGTGGCTAGTAGAAGTGATCGTTCCCCACCATTGCTGAAATCCGCCCACATTTCGGCAGGTGGTAATGTCAAGCCCTGATTATACATGAAAGTATATTCTTTTGGCGTATGGGGAAACATCAGCTAAATGTGGCCACAGGCCAACAGCCATGAAACCCAGCTTCAACATGCCTCAAAAGATCATCTGATCCTTTTTTAATGTAGAACATACCCTACATTCTCAACGATCACTTGTAATCTAAGCCTGTGCTCCATGTTCTCACACTTCACAACTCCGCAGACTACCTGATAACTTTTAGATGGGCTGTACAACCCTACTTTCAGTCAGGTTGGTTTCACGCCTCGGGGTAGAGACTCAAACCTTAAGCTCTCCTCGCATGTCGGAGGAATGCACAAAGGTAATCTTGGCCTGACAGACTGTGCTGCTGTGTACTACTCCGCTGCCTTCTGAATAATGAATCCAGTGCTTCTTCTAGTCATCCTCCAGCAGAGCAGTCTGGAAATAGCTCCACAGCCGTCCAATCTAAAAAACCTCACTGCTGAGCTAGCCTTTAACCCTCTTTCTAATCCCAGAAAACACACAAGCACTGCGGCGCACTCCAACAAGCATGCAGATTTGCCCTCAATCGCATCAGCCATCAGGTTACTGTATATGTAGAAAGGGTTTTAGGTGTTCTTATCATCCTTAAAGAAGGAGAAAAAAACAGGATCAAAGCAGGGTAGCAGGCTTTCTTTGAATGCCGTCGTGCAAAGCGAGCAGACATAGTAATGACCAATGGCAGCTCTGAGGGCTGAATGATGGATGACAGTAAAAGGAGGAAGCAGGACGGAGGAGGAGACTGCGATTTTGAAAGCAAGGCCTAATTATTCAGACAACTTCACCCTATTCCAGGAATTCCTTGGTGAGAGCTCACAGACACACCAAAGTGAGCAGACAAACTCAGAACAGAAATATCGAGATGAGTGTCCCTTCATTAGAAGATCAAAGAGGCTTTTTTCCCCCAACTATAGCTGGGATTAATTCAAAGGAAATGGGTCAGGGTGAGCACACATTCAGTCGCTGCAGAGGCTGACACATCCCAGATTAGCCTGATCGTGTTGAGTGGCTAATCATTCAAGTATCACACTCAAAACACTTCAATTATACATGAGTTATTTAACATGTTAAGAAAATTCCACTGTTAGAGCAATAAAGTGATTTTATTCATTCATTGTCAGCTCAGGTGTTGGTAACGAAAAACAGACCGAGACTAAATCATTACTGAACATCATTTCCAAAAGAGCTTAGCTTTAGCTTGCTTGAATAGCTAGACAAAATATTTAATTTGCATTGATGTATGCAGTAAATGCATGCTAAAGGTTAAAAAGTAATTTAAGTGCTATTAGCAGAATCTAATAAAATTGCAAATCTCTCTGTCCTTCAATAAGGTCCAGTGGTTGTTTCTTGGCTTGTACTCAGTGTGATTCCTTCTTAAAGGAGATTAATACTTTTATTCAGCTAAGATGCATTAAATTGGTCAAAAGTGACTGCAAAGACATTTATAATATTGCACAAGTTTTCTATTTCAAATAAATGTGACCTGTGCTGGCAAAATGAGTCACAATGTGTATGAATGCGCTAAAATGTCAGTTTGAGGTTTTCACAAAAATGAGCCCTCTCCTAGCAATTCCAATGCTCCAATAGTAATTAAACATCTAAAATGATCTTTAATTGGACGTTTTCTGAGAGGAGTACCTTTTTCTCTGGACAACTACTGCTGCTTCTAACCACAAGTTGTAGGTCTGTTGTTGCAAAGCGCAGTGTAATATAGTAATTATTATTAAGAAAAGAATTAGAGAGAAATATGCAACGTTGCTGGAATCTTTAAAAAACAATCAACTCTGCTGACTCCATCATCTTCAAATGGCTGTAGCTGAGTCATTTTTTGTCTGATTCCAACAAGTCATATATGTGACCCTGGACCACAAAACCAGTCATAAGGGTCGATTTTGTTGAAACACATCATCTGAAAGCTGAATAAATAAGCTTTCCACTGATGTATGGTATTGTTATCATAGGACAACATTTGGACAAGATACAACTATTTGAAAATCTGGAATCTGAGGGTGTAAAAAAAAAATCTGAATATTGAGAAAATTGCCTTTAAAGTTGTCCAAATGAAGTTCTTAGCAATGCATATTACTAATCAAAAATTAAGTTTTGATATATTTACAGTAGGAAATTAACAAAGTATCTTTATGGAACATGATCTCTATTTAATATCCTAATGATTTTTGGCATAAAAGAAAAATCTATAAATTTGACCCATACAGTGTATTTTTGGCTATTGCTACAAATATACCCGTGCTACTTAATATTGGTTTTATGTGGTCCAGGATCACATATCATTTTGAAGGTATTTTAATGGAAAATAAAAAAACATAAAATTAAAAGAACTCATTTTTGAACATTTGCTCATTCCGATTCATTTTGCCACCACAAGAATAAATTTTAGGTTCAAATATATTCAAATAAAAATACATATATATTTTAAATTGTAATAATATTGTAATAATGATATTACTATTTTACTATACTTTTCATCAAATAAACACAGCTTTGATAAGCATAAGAAACTTCAAAAACTTAAAAAAATTCTTTTGCCACACAGACCACAGAGGTAAATTCATTTCAAATGCATTTTAAAAGTTTATTTGCACATGGCTGGCAATTTAAGTAGTCAAGCACTGTTTTTTAAGCGCATTTATTGCAGTTCTGGGCAGCTTTAGAAATTTAACAGGTTACAGATTACAAGTAACCCTATTTAAAATGTAATAAGTAGTTTAACTATTTCAATTACTTTATTAAAGGAATGTAACTGATTACATTTAAATATTTTTGATTACTTTTCTAAATGTAATTTTCAATTTTTTTTTCAAACATTTCAAGCAGGCAGGATTGACATTACAGTAGTATTCGACAATGATTACTGTCAGATTCCAAAATCCTTCATCACTTGTATTAAGTTTATAATAATTTCATTTTACAGCACAGCCACCACAAAATCAGACTTTAGCATCTCTTTTTACTTCATTCGAAGTTGTATATATTTTATTTCAAGATCAAGGTTAAATACTGTCTAAAATTATAACAAGACATAGTTCAATAGCTATGATACTGTTCAAATCAAATCTTTGCATAGCTACAACAGAAAACAATGAATCTAAACAATGCCATGGAAAATTGGAAATAAAACAGTTATCCAATAAACATGTCATATTCTGTGTCCTAAACTCCTGAAACATTGGCGTCTCATATTTTAGAGCAGTCAATGCAATTTGGGAAAGAAATCAATCAAATCTCTATGTGTGTATAAATATTTAGATGTAACCTTTTTGTAATTGTTGACATTTTCATATGTAACTGTAATTTAATTACACATTTTTTTCTCAGTAACCATAATTGATTACGGTTACATTTATTTTGTAATTACTTAATTCTGTTACATGTATCTAGTTATTCCCCAGCGCTTTTTATTGCCTTGTAAGGATGGATTGCAGATGGCTTACAAATGTGGTGAACATTCTACCAACAAATGGCTTGCCTCTGCACAATAAAACTGGCATAGGATACGGTATTCACGTACACACTTCGCTTTCAAAAACCAAGTTAACATTTTCCAAACTACACAACAAAGCTGCGTAATGGCTTTTTAGTTATTACTTGGCAGCCTCATTCATACTTTAGCATTCTGTAGCTTCACAGGACGCTTCAAACTCATTGGTGCTGTTGTAGTGAAAACACCATAAACAACATTACAGGCTTTTAAGATGAAGACCTCTGTCTCTCTCTCTGCATTAATGTGCCATATATTCTGATGCAACTGGAGCATTGTCTGGAAAAACCCAAAAATATTTAGTGGGATGCACTCAAAAATTGTCAAAAACTGGGAGCCATGCCCAACTCTCCTTTTCTTCCTTATCATCCCTAGTGCGCCTAGAAATAAAAGTGCAAAACAGCATATAATAAATGAGCTGAGATATTAAAGATGCACAGTAGAAATGCCTACTTAAAGAAATCATGCAAATTGCAATGCCTTAACATGCAATAAATTAATGAACACAATTGTGCAAACAGGTGCAGACCGTACATATATGTAGTCATCATATCCTGCAAAAAACAATGCTGCACACCTCACCTCATGCCCTGAGTCATAAATCAAATAATAGCCCTGTGCAGGCAACAGAACATTATATAACACTTGGAGCAGGACGATTATGTTACCTTTGTGTTAGTGCTTGAGTATGGAGACCTCTGTCATCTGTAAATATATGTGGATTTGCGTGCACGTGACCCCGCTCCACTCTTGCCGCGCATTCGGGCTTGATGTATCTGTTCTGCTTACTCTGGCCAGCTCTCTGTACACAGCGATTACTCTCTGTCCCGGCTGCTAGTGCTCTACTAAGCACTTCAATCCATCATTGCCACACCTGCCCTGATGCTGGCCCCTTGTTAAATCATAGTCTTCCATACCTAGACCTACAGGACAGGGCAGGGCAGGGCAGCGGCAAACTACAGCAGTGCAACGCTGCATTTACCAGTTCCTAGAGAGGGCTGGACACCATATGAAAATGTGTCAGCTGGAACTGATCCTGCTATATCATTTATACCATGCTATACAAGTGGCATTAAGTGCTAAATCCGACACTAATAGGGTGAACCGAGGTAAAGTGGGACACTTTTGGTCATTGAGATGACTTGGAAAAAATAGCCCAATTATGCAAAGTGTGTCGTGGCATAAACAACTCCATCAATTATAATGGAAGCAGATTAGTTTTGATGCACCGCACCGCTCAAAATTTAAAAGCAGGTTATTTATGGTCGCCAAGTAATGTCAGTGCATAGAATTCAACTTATGTATGGTCCCAGGTGTTCATATATTATACAAGGGCTATAATGAGGGTTATTCAATCTTTCTAATGTATTATTGTTTTCTTTCTAATGTATTATTGTTGTGAGGCTTTTGATTTTAACTTAATGCGAAGCAGCTGCTGCTGGAGTTTTGATTTGTTTGTTAGAATAATTGAATATTTTGTGTCCATGAGGTTACAAATACGAAATAATCAAATAAAGTGTGGTCAAAATGTTTTTTTTTAATTAAGTATTAATAGAAGCTAATATTTTATTCAGCAAGGATGAATGAAATTGGGAAAAAGTGACAGTGAAGTAATTGACAATATTATAAATAAGCAGCTGAAGTACATGTCCATGTCCATTTTGTTTTTGTTCATAAGGTTAGAAATACAAAATAAATAAATACAGAATAAAGTGGGGTCAAAAAGTGTGTGTCTGTGTGTGTTTTTAAGTATTAAGTAAGGAATAATTGACGACGGGCCGATGAATTCTACGAAAATAATGCACACCGGAGGTGGTGATGCATGATTCCACCTCGGGTGTGCATTATTTTCATAGAAGTTAACAGCCCGAAGTCAATTATTCCGCTTATACTACAGTTACCACACCTCAAGACATCGATCAGATGATATTTTTCAAGACACTCGTCCCGTTTTTGTCCTTAAAACGCTATTGTGAGTAGGATTAATTTCTTACGCAGCTCATCCAACAGCTTCGTTGCTAGTTCCAAAACGTCATTTTAGACCTAGTAACGACATTTGAGCTGTTGACAGCAAACTAATGCAGTTAATAATGAAGTTTAGACAGACCGACAGACAAGCAGACAGACAGAAAGAGAGAGGGAGAGAGAGACTAAACTATTTGCCGTGCGTTTCCCTGAAAATAATGCACACCATTAGAACGTTTGTCAGCCAATCAGATTCAAGCATTTAACAGCCCTGTAGTAGCCTAGAATCTAGACGCGCCCCTAGCGGCAGCAAATTACATTTGCTTCTAAGGTCAGTCTAGTTACTCTCAATTCACTTAAATTTCCGAAAAATCCAAGATGTACCGGGCCAATCACGAGTCGGTGGGCGGGCTTAACATGATGACGACTGACCTGCGACCATAAGTTCAGTCAGACATGAATTCCTGGTTCCGTGAATTAAGCGTGGAAAACTGAACAGTATTTATATATTTTTTTACTTTTGATACACAGCCACGTCCATGTGTCCTGAGCAGGAGCTCGTTACATCTGAACGCGCTGTGGTGTAGAATACGCAAACACCGGAAGCGATCTGTGGCGTGTATACGACACTCATTGTTTACACAGCACAAGAGATTGTGGATATAGCGGCTATTCAAAATGGTAATTACTTGCGCTTGTCCTGGTTGTTCAAACCCATTTAAAGCTGAAAAAGATTACGTTTGCTTGCGCAAACTCATCCTGGACTTTTTTTTACATATTTCCCCTTTCGGTGTTTGCGTATACTACATCAAAGCGCGTTCACATGTGACGAGTCGAATCATAGATATGCTAAACTCGTGCTCATGACGACATCAATCTATCGTCACGAGCCGCAGGGTGTAATTTGGATTTGTCTGTGCATGTTTTTGTTTACTTTTAAAGGTTTAGTGCCCATCTATGTCTATTATTTGGCTGACAGACTGCACAGTGCACTGATTTTTGTTAAAAATCTTCGTCGCTCTGACTACGTCACCTGACCGACTAAGTCTCTGATTGGTTGTAGCGCTATCCTATTGCGTGGAGAGGAGTTTGAAAGACAACCGTTTATCCCACCCCTCCGGTTGAGCCCTGTCTATGGAGAGTGCCCAGACCCTACATTTATGTGGGTCTGGCTTGCCAGGCTAGCCCTGTAGTATAATATAAGTTAATACTTTTATTCAGCAAGGATGCATTAAATTGGTTTTAAAAAAGCGACAATGAAATAATGTACTAAAAATGTATATTTTAAATTAAATTAAATTAAATTAAATTAAAGTGTTTTTTTTTTATTACGTATTTATAAAAAGTAATACTTGTATGGAGCAAGGATTTAGTAAATTGGTATATTAAAAAAGCAACAGTAAAGTAATTTACAAAACAAATTAATTAAAAAAGTGAAGCAGCTGGTGCTGGAGTTTTGATTTGTTTGTTAGAATAATCTAATATTTTGTTTGTGTCCATGAGGTTACAAATACAAAATAATTGAATAAAGTGCGGGGACAAAATTTGTTTTATATTAAATATTAATAGAAATTAATACATTTATTCAGCAAGGATGCATTGAATTGGTAAAAAGCGACAGTTAAAAAATTATATTAAAAAAAAAAAATGAAGCAGCTGGTGCTGGAGTTTTGTTTTGTTTCAAAACTCCAGCACCATTAGAATTATTGAATATTTTGTTTGTGTCCTTGAGGTTACAAATACAAAATAATCAAATAAAGTGGGGTCAAAATGTGTTTTTTTTTTTTATTAAGAATTATTGGAAATTAATACTTTTATTCAGCAAAAATGCATTAAATTGTAAAAAGCAATTGTTAAGTAAATTATAAAAAAAAATATTTCAAATTAAATAAAATTATAGTAATAATAATAATAATAATAATAAATATATATATATATATATATATATATATATATATATATATTTTTTTTTTTTTTTTTTTTTTTTTTTTTTTTAATTAAAGAAGCAAAAAATTATCACAATATCCACAAAAAAAAAATCAAATAAAGTGGGGTAAAAATGTGTTTTTTTTTATTATTTTTTTTTTATTAAGTATTAATAGAAATCAATACTTTTATTTAGCAAGAATGCATTAAATTGGTAAAAAAGCGACTGTGTAATTTACAAAAAAATTATATTTGAAAAAAAAGTGAAGCAGCTGGTGCTGGAGTTTTGTTTTATTTGTTAGAATAATCTAATATTTTCACAAAAACTATTAAATTATAGAAACAGTTATTTTAAATTGGAATGAAATTTCACAATATTTATGATCAAATCAGTGCAGCCTTGGTAAGCAAAAGAGGCTAATTTCATAAATATTAAAACATTATTTTTGCAAATTAAAAAAAAAAATCAGACATGACTACGTCTACAAAAGCATTTCAGCATGTTAAACATTTGTAAAATCTCCAGCAAATCTAACTGTAACCACATATTGCTACCATGATAAAAATATTTAAGTCAGACTCTCTATGTGTAATACATAATAAAGAAGACATACTGATAATTTAGTAACCTTAAAAATTTCATAGCATTTCATCACGACTGTTAAGCGTACATATAGCCATAACCTCAATGTGTCAAGCTGCAAACAATATGAATATCTAACAGCAGGAATTCTGCAATACGCATTTCCCTCCCGCCGTCTACCCTTAGATATTCGTTCCTAATGCGAGGGTGTCACATTCAATTTGGCTCTCAGCTAATGCAAACACAGCGACGCCTAATTGAAATCTATTGGAGTTATAACCACTGATTTACTGTGCAGTGTTGGTCATTTAATACGCCACTGTGATCTATAAAAGCATGTATTAGATATGCAGGGACATTTATTTGACATTAAGTAGTGGGTAATATGAAGTACATTTTTTTTTTCTTTTCACTGCTGTGAAATAAAATCTTATAAAACATCCGGGCATTAACGTTATTTAATAATGTAGCATGCTTTTGAACGAACTAAGCAATTCTCCCTGTACAACTGGTCATTTCAGAAAATAAACTGAACAGAGTGTTTCGTTCTTTGCTGGATTTCACCTTTAAATAGCAAATGTGCATTGAAAAAACTATTTATGTGTGTATGTGTGTGCGCCTTTGGCTCATCTATAACTGGGAAAACTGCTGATGTGTTACAACCAAGAGCTACAAAATATTTACTTCATAATAGTTTTGTAAGACCACTGAAGTCATACATGCACACTGCAAAAAATGCAAAATGTCTTGCTTCCAGCCAAAATATCTAAAAATTCCTAAATCAAGAAGGATTTTCTAGACAATTAAGTTTAGAAGAAAAAAAAAACAGTCAAAATTAAGTGAGTTTTTGCTTAGAACAAGCAAAATAATCTGCCAATGAAAGAATTTAAGATTAAGATTTAAGAATTTTTAGATATTTTGGCTGGAAAGAAGACAAAATTCTAAGTAAGAAAAGCATTTTTTGCAGTGCTCAAGCAAGTACATGATATAGGCACGTATCTTTGTTGTTGTAGAGGCCTTGCTTACCCTTGTATCCAGCCAAAATATCAAAAAAATGATTATCTTGTTTATAGAAAAAAAACAAGTCAAAATTAAGTGAATTATGGCTTAGAACAAGCAAAATAATCTGCCAAAAAAATCTTATTTCAAACAGATAACAAGATTATTTTATTTTTACCCCATTGACAGATTATTTTGCTTGTTTCAAGCAAAAACACACTTAATTTTGACTTGTCGCGTCTAGAAAATTCTTTCTTGATTAAGAATTGCTGCAAAAAAAATGCTTTTCTTACTTAGAATTTTTGTCTTGTTTCCAGCCAAAATATCTAAAAATTCTTAAATCAAGAAGGATTTTCTAGGCAAGTAAAAATGTATGTCTTGTTTTCAGCCAAAACAAGTCAAAATGGAGTGCGTTTTTGCTTGAAACTAGCAAAATAATCTGCCAGTGGTGTAAAAATAAAATAATCTTGTTCTCTGTTTGAAATAAGATTTTTTGGCAGATTATGTTGCTTGTTCTAAGCAAAAACTCACTTAATTTTGACTTGTTTTTTCTGAAAACAAGACAATAATTTTTCATTTTAACTGGAAACAAGACAAAAAATCTAAGTAAGAAAAGCATTTTTTTTGCAGTGCTGCTTTCATTTTACACACTTTCTTCTCAGTTTAGCTGATGTTCTGAACATTATTTCACCTTTTCAAGATTCAAAATGAAATAAATAAAAAATCTTGACCTTTTGGTGGAAAAATAACAAGTGGATAACAGAAATGCTTTGTTATACAAAGATCAGATCAGGTTGTTTGTTATTAGCTTTCAGAATTGTGCTCTGGTTAATATTTCAGGCTAAAATATTATTAGTGAAATAAAGAATTAAATATTAATAGCAACACAATATGACTTTCCATTGGGCGTCATGCAAAATGAACCAACAATGCATAATTATAACACCCAATTATGTATGACAAAGCAGCCATCTGCCCACAGAGGTGAAATTAAGCAAAGAAATAAATTCATAATGATAATCCCAGTGCTTCAAAGAATGCGTCTAGCGACAATGCTCACTTGAGACGAACACGAGACTGAATTGGGTGCTTTTTTTGACATTAAGAACTGAGCACTGGAGAGAAGATCTGACATTATCACTCTCGAGTGCCAAGTATCTAGGGCATAGTTGCCATTTGAATATGATAAATGCCTTACAAAGAACTCTCCTATCGTAACAATCCAGAGATGAATTGGGAATACAATAAACAAAGCGGACATATGTTTCATAGCACACAAACCCCAGGAGACAGTCTATATGGCATTAATCACTCCACTGAAGAGCACTAAAAACTCTCAAAGCACAACATTACAAATAGGCCTGTTTTTATGTAGCGTTAAGACATTCTGAAAGTTACTGCATCAATCAAACAATGCATGAGTGCCGCACGTACAGAGGTCTGTAATTGGAGCTGCGGTACTGGAGATGGATTGGGGTCGGACTGTCAGGCGGATAAGCATCAGATCAGAGGCACGGTCCAGCAGCATGATGTCTTTGCCTCTGCTGATCCTCTCTCGGCCGGGTCAGGCTTTTCCTGAAAGCCCACTGTGACAGGCAACCACACACATATCGACACACACCTTATTACAACTGCCGTTGATTTAAGCGAAGGGAATTGTGTGGAGAAGGACAGACGGTGAAAGACAGACGTTGGGAATTTTGCATCTACTTCATGTTGTTAGAGTAAACAAACATCTTTATAGGGCTTTTGTGGATATGCTTCTGGTGTAGCTCTGAGGCGGTGTGGATCTTTAGCTTGTATACATTGATCTATCTGCAATAAAACAAGCCAAACAGGGAGCGTTCACACGGGACGTGTTCTTGCATTATAAGAAAATGCAAAGCTTAGTGTGAGATCAGTGTTCATTTCAGTTTAATTACTTTAATTAAAACATACTGATGATGTAAATATGACAAGATAAAAAATGTAAGCGGTGAACAACGCTTTCTTAAAGGAGAAGTTCATCTGTAATTAAAAAATTACAGATAATGTTCTCACCCCCTTGTCATCCAAGATGTTCATGTCTTTCTTTCTTCAGTCGCAAAGAAATTATGTTTTTTGAGGAGAACATTTTAGGATTTCTCTCCATATTGTGGACCCGAGTTTGAACTTCTGAAATGCAGTTTAAATGCAGCTTCAAACGATCCCAAATGCGGGTGTCTTATCCAGCAAAATGATTGGTTATTTTCATTAAAAATATATAATTTAATATACTTTTTAACCTCAAACACTTGTCTTGTCTTGCTCTCCCTGAGCTCTGTGTATTCTGGGTTAAGACAGTTAGGGTATGTCAAAAAACTCCCATCGTATTTTCTTCCTCAACTTCAAAAATCACATTGCTGACCAGTTCAACCCAGTCTTTGCAAAGTGCACATTTGAGTTTAAAAAGTATATAAATTGTATTTTTTTTTTATTAAAACAACTGATTTTTTTGCTAGATAGGACCCTTCTTCCTCGACTGGGATCATTTACAACCACATTTGGGATCGTTTGAGGCCACATTTAAACTGCATTTTGGAAGTTCAAAATCGGGGCACTATTGAAGTCCACTGTATGAAGAAAAATCGTAAAATGTCTTCCTCAAAAAACATAGTTTCTTTACGACTGAAGAAAGAAAGACATGAATATCTTGGATGAAAAGGGGGTGAGTACATTGTCTGTAATTTTTTGTTCTGGAAGTGAACTTCTCCTTTAATATCCTGGGGACAGTGTTGTCTTTCTTTAAGTCTGCTTTGAAATAAATTCCATTGTGAAAAGAGAAGTTCACTTCCAGAACAAGAATTTGCAGATAATTTACTCACCTGCTTGTCATCCAAGATGTTCAAGTCTTTCTTACTTCAGTCGTAAAGAAATTATGTTTTTTGAGGAAAACATTTCAGGATTTCTCTCCATATAGTGGACTTATATGGTTTGAACTTCCAAAATGCAGTTTAAATGCAGCTTCAAAGGGCTCTAAACGATCCCAGCCAAGGAAGAAGGGACTTATAAAAAAAAAAAAAAAGACAATTTATATACTTCTTCCGGTTCATGTCAGTTAGGGTATGTCGAAAAACTTGCATCTCATTTTCTTCTCCAACCTCAAAAGATAAGTTTCGCCAGATAAGACCTTCCTTCTTAGGGTAGGATCGTTTAGAACCTTTTGAAGCTGCATTTAAACTGCATTTTGGAAGTTCAAACTCAGGGGCACCATAAAAGTCCACTATATGGAGAGAAATCCTGAAATGTTTTCCTCAAAAAGCATAATTTCTTTACGACAGAAGAAAGACATGAACATCTTGAATAACTATGGGGTGAGAAAATTATCTGTAAATTTTTGTTCTGCAAGTGAACTTCTCCTTTAATGTTGACAGCAAATTTTGATTTAGTCTTGCCATTTAGTTTTAGCCATTTTTAGGCATCTAAATTGTTTTACTTTTAGTCTAGTTTTAGTCTTAAAGGTCCCATATTGTACACATTTCTGGAGGTTTATTTTAGTTGTTGATGTCCTTAAGAATATATATTTGCGGTATAAGCGCCAAAATCCATCTCAATATATTTTTACAGCTCCTTTTTTAGGAGCTCTGTCAAAAACAGGTCGATTTTGGCCCATCTAATTAATATTCATGAGCCTCTCTTCTGATTGGCCTCTTGTTTTCTGAGTGACGCACAGCCAGGCCAACCACAGGTAACTAGGGTCATGTATGCTTTAGCCGAGCCCAGAGCCATACAGAGAGCCTATCTTGCTGATACTCAACAGGATATTTCAGAATAATCATTAATGTTTTTTCTTTTTCAAACACCGAATGCAGTAAGCTACATAACTGTTGCTTTAGTAAAGCCCCTTTCACAATGCGCACTGATTCTGGAAAATTACGGGAACGAGCGCTGTGTGAACAAAAGCCAGAACCATAAAGGCAGTGTTGTAGTCAGCTATCATGAAAAAAGCCAGGAAATTTCGATTTTGACAATATGGGACCTTTAACAGATGTAAAAATGGTGCGCTTTTTTTTGTGATGTTGGTTTTGTTCTGACTTGAAATGTTCATTGAGTGGTGCTACAACTTTAACGCTCCGTGACATTTTAAAATAACGTACCATCCGCAGTACACCTAAACTGACCCGATGGTATTTACAAAAGTGAATCTGACTTAAAAAATGCAATCGCAAATATGCCATTGTAGATTGTTTTTCACTCTCTCATTTTTTAGTTCTTTCATCGTGAGTCATGTTTTTCATGGGATTCGTACCCAAGGATTCCGCATCCTGAATCCAATTCCGTGCCGGCTGAGCTTGTTACGTCCGGAAAGTGAAACATATTGAGCTGTAAACATAGCTGTGTAAAAAAACGATTACAAGTGCTCACAGTTTTACTATCTCTAGTGTTTATTTCTGTTGGAAACTGCAGTGATCTGTACTATTGGTATCTATTTCGCATCTTGTTCCCACAGGTATGTTTTTGTCATAAGATTAGGTTGGTTTTTGTTTGATTTTTGCAATATATTCGATAATGTCAAATCGCATATCGTTTAACAATTACGATATTATTGTATCGGGGACTGACCTGATTTAGTATTTTACATATTAAAAAACTACGTAGTCATGCATGATTATTATTAACTATTTTTTTTTTTAAATAGATTCTTTACTTCAAGGTGCACTATCATTCAAATTATTTGGGCTCAGTATAATTTTTTTTAATATTTTAGTCTTTTACATTCACCATGGTCGCATTTATTTGATCAAAAATACAGTAAAAACACTAATAAAGAAAGAACAATGCTGAAAAGACATCACAACCGTCCATCTAGTGCATGTTTACTTAGAAAAACATTTTTTTTAAAAAGTGCAGGAATATGTCCTGTGTAAACTGCCCTTTGAAGGTGTCTTCCCATCCTCACATTCCCTTATTCAGCGTTCATATTTTAGGCGTGTTTGTCCTTGCCTCTTTTCTGAGGGCACACATAATCAAATCTGCAAGATGCCTTCCCGCCATTAAAGGAGGCCGTTGTTTTGAGAGATGCACATATAATGAAGGGAGCGCAAGATGAGCTATGCTCTTTGAGATGCAACAACTTCAAGATGGATGTCAGGTTGAAGGGTTTGAATTTGAGTTTGGCAGGGAGGAACAGAGGCTCAGTCAGAAGCACAGGCGCATTATGCATCCATTAACTTTAGTAATAACAGCATATAGCTCGGCACCAGAGTGTAACGTACATCTATATTAAATGCAGGGGAAGAACACAATTTGGGCTTTTTTTCAAGTGCCTTGTGCACCTGTGTGCCAGTATCAGTGTTTGAGGGACCAAGTCTGTCTTGTTGTTGATCTGATCTACATTATGGGTCGCAGCAGGGGTTCCTGTGCAAGAATAATCCGGATTGAAGCGAGTAGCTGACAAGGATGGGAACGGCAGAGATGAAACCCCCTGCAGCGAGGCATGTCAAAATCTTCCCAGGGGGTCTTTTACATTGCACCTGGTTTTCACGCCCACCGAAGCTACTTCAACTGGACATACGTAACGGAAAGGAAAGGGGGCTGCCATTTTGGTCCTAGCACCACCTGCATCTAGACATGACAAAAACGACATGTTTAAGAAGTCAGAATGATTTTGAATAAATGCCACCTGTAGAGCAACATGTTTCACAACATAGTCCACAAATTAACGTCACAGCAGTGGGGAGTTTTAGGTCTAGCTGACTCATTATTCAACACCTGTTAGACTCAGGCACAGTGCAGCTACGGGACCGACTTTCATCGGTGGCAAAATGGATCTTTTCAAATATAGATGAGAATGCAATTGCAATTTATTACACATCTTGTGATTTATTTTCTGGTTGCTCTCTCAGGAAAACCAATTCAAGCTGGCAGGGGAATACAAGCAAAACCATGTCACTAGGAGTCAGGGCTGTAGTACTCGAGTCCGGTCTTGGACTCGAGTCCGGTCTCGAGACCGTTTTTTTATGGTCTCGGACTTGTCTCGGACTCGCTGGTATTCAGACTCGGACTTGTCTCGGTCTCGGCCACTGGTCTTGCCAAATATGGCTTTTGGTCTCGACCGAGTCCAGGTGTCTTTATTATGTTCCCAGTAAGCACACATTTTAAACTGTTTATAATTTACATTTTTTCATTTCACCCGCCCGAATTTAATTAAAATATTATTTTTCGTCACGTCATCTGCCCGAACGACCCATCACTACCAATAACCAATCACAAAAACAAAAAAACAAAACAAAAAAGTAATAACCAATCACACACTAGATTATATTTGCACGGCACGCTCTGCATCTGCGTGCCCTGCTAACGTTAATTTTCATTGATTCACACACACACTCTAACATGACATAAGCGGTGCAATTTACACTATTGACTTCTAAGGATTTTGATAAGAAACCACAAGAAACAGGTGAATAAAGGCTGACAATCAATGTTTAATGTTCAGATGTTATTATTTCAAGACATGTAAAGCATTTTAGCTGGTTTATGTGTGTCGTGTTCTATGAGAGCTGTGTGTGGAGGGACGGGAATGTTTTTCTGAATGTCTATATGTGTTTCATTTATTTGTCCACGTTGTTTTGAACTACTGTACCGCTGTGTGTTGCGATCAGGACCGTTCAAAGCATCGTCGCGATATGTTCATTGTCAAACTCCAAAATTAGACCATTTTTATTTTTTTTAAAAACGTCATTACTTCATTTGAAAAAGTTAACACATGTATTTTAGTTTGTTGTGAATATTTTTTTTCATTTGATCAGATAACATTTTAAGCTGTCATATGGTCGTGTTACAACGTGCCCCTCAGATGTTACAATGTACCCCATCTATGGGGCATGTTGTCACGTTTCACTTCCTTTCTTTTGAGGTAAATAACGAAAAACGTATACACTGTAAATATGAAACAAAGCGATATATTTGTACTAGACAAATGTGAAAATAATGTGGATAAAAATTGTACTCTGAACCCCAAGTGGATTTACATAAACCGCGAAATTCAAAAAGTGTTAGGTTGTGCCCCGCTCTCCCCTACTGGTCACTTCTTTTCTACACTACTGTACATCTGCAGTGAAGCTATATTGTAATTTAGTTGCTTAAATGCTCAGTACTAGTACCGAGCATTGGTAATAGTAGTGGGTTGGTGTTTGTATATCAGTTCTAACACTGCTATTATGAGGTATCACCATATGTCATCATTCTGTTTTCTTTAGATTAATAGATTATATGATATCAAGTGGAATGTCTATACTTAAAAATCATGGGTGTTGTTACCCAGTCATTCATATTATCACAGCAATATTATGATTAAAGGTAATAGTTTGGATATAAACACTGATGTGATGTCTATGGTAGAAATTAAAACAGAGCACGTCATCTTTTGAAAGCAATTGGCGCTTCAAATAATGTTTGTGTCGATTGCATTGTTTCGCCACTAGATGGAAACAACTGTTAAAAAATGTATTTGTCAACGAATAGAGATTGATTCAAAAATGCAGATTCATCCAGTGATGTTTTTGTGAGCATGTCATTTATTCATTCAAACCACTTTTTCATAAATGTAATATAAAAAATCGGTGTGTTAAACATATTCTATTTTAAATATAAATATTATGTATTAAATTATTAAGAATTCATTAAAATGAATTAAACACTTTTAAATAGACTGAAGCAATTAATATTTTGTCTCACATTATTTTGCTTAGTTTAGAATTGCGAGGAAATTGTGATCTCTATTTAATCTTAAAAAAAAAACTAAAACTGAAACTAAACTATATAAAAACTAAATAGAAATGTGTTCACAAAATAGAAACTAAACTAAAACTAAAAAAAATGTTAATGAAACTAATAAAAACTAAACTAAATTTTACTGAAAATTTGAAAACTATACCAAAATAAAACAAATTTTAAAAAGCTAAACTAAATTAACTTCGGCTTCAACACTAGTCTTTTTTTTTTTTTCTCCGGTCTCGACTTGGTATCGGTCTTGGTCTCGACTTGGTCTTGGTCTTGACATGGTCTGTCTTGGTCTTGGTCTTGGTCTTGTCTTGGTCTCGATCCCTTCTGGTCTTGGTAGTGTCTTGGTCTCGGTTTAGGCGGTCTTGACTACAAGTCTAGTTGTGACACTGTTTTTGCTTTTAGATCAACAAATAATAACCCAAAATGATTGTCTTGATGATGTCATGCATACGGCTTTTTTTCCTGTCCTGGACTCGGTCTTGACTCGGACTCGAACTTTTTTGGACTCGGTCTTGTCTTGGACTCGAACCTCTTTGGACTCGGTCTTGACTTGGACTCGACTAGTCCTGGTCTTGGACTTGTCTTGGACTCGACAAAGGTGGTCTTGACTACAGCCCTACTAGGAGTAATTCTATTGCTCAAATTGAATGTTACATTCTCTAATAAACCGGTCATGGCCAGGAAATAAAGCCTGGCCACAACAAATATCTCTCCTTAAGTTGTTGAACATGACAAAGAATCTAGGAAACAATCCGCAGCTACAAATTACATTGAGTGCATTTTGAGCACCCTCAATTTCTTCTATTATAGATTCATCCAGAATCAGACTCATCTGAAACCAGACAAACAGCAAAATCACAAGGTTATCTGTCTGTAGTGAAATTTCGAGCTAAGACTAACACTGTCTCCTGCCTACACGCAATGTGAAACTGCGGCACACAAAAAAGGTACAGTGCCTTGCAAAAGTATTCATACCCCTTCATTTTTTTCACATTTTGTTTTGTTGATGCATTATGTTAAACTGCTTTAATTTAGTTTTTCCCCACATCAATTTACACTCCATACACCATAATAATGACAAAGCAAAAACCAGATTTGCTAATTTGACAAATTTATTAAAAATAAAACACTGAAATAAGTACATTACATAAGTATTCATACCCATTTGGCAATTATCTGCCATTCTTTGGTTCACTTTTTCACCTCTCAAACTCTGTCAGCTTGGATGGGGGCTGGCAGACATTTTCTAGAGTCCTAGTTGTTCCAGTCATCTTCTATTATGGATAATGGAGGCTGCATGCTTCTGTGAACATTCAATGCAGCATATTTTTGTTCTGAACTCTACCCTAGATCATTGCCTTAACGCAAGTCTGTCACTGAGCTCTACAGGCAGTTATCTTGACCTCAGGACTTGGTTTTTGCTCTGATATGCATTTTTAGCTGTTAGACCTTTTCTGAGAGGTGTGTGCCTTTCTAAATCATACTCATTCAAATGAATTTGCCACAGTTTAACTCCACTCGAAGTGTAGTAACATCTAGAAGCAATATGAATGCTCCTGAGCTAAATTTCGAGTGTCCCAGAAAAGGGTATGAATACTTATGCGACGGGATCTTTTCAGTTTTTTATTTCTAATAAATTTGCAAAGTTGTTACAAACCTGTTTTGTGCTTTGTCATTATGGGGTATGAGATGTAGATTGATGTGGAAAAAAAGTAATTTAAAGCAGTTTAACATAATGCTGCAACAAAACAAAATGTGAAAAAAATGCACTGTATCTGTTCCATGGTAATCAGAGTTTTTATCCTAAAGAATGGTTTCTGTTTTCTATATGTCGCAACTGGAACAACAACATACAAACAATGATAATCTTAGGTACGGATTATGTACATTATTCAATGTTGCAAAATGCATGACTTTTATAGCCATACTAAAACCAACAATAGATAGTTTACCTCAGATCTTAAAAAAAATTAAAGCAAAATTTTACGTTAAAACTGTAAACTCAATATGAACCAACAAGCATATTCTATAACAAAGATCATCTAACATCTGTGGACAGATAAGTTGCTTGTTGCTGGAATCTTGTTATGTCGCATCTTTAAAAATTATATTATTATGATTATGTTGAGAAGTACATTTTAGTATACAAAAGTAATATATTTCTGTCATTATTTCTTCAAGATAAACCAAACTCTTTTTTTCTAATGAAATATTGAAAAGCTTCTGAAGTCACTCTCAGAGCAGCTCTACAGATGGAGTTTATGTGTTCATGTCCTCGTATAGTAAGACAGCAGAAACACAATGAGCGTCACGCGTGTTTGAGTTTGTGTAATAAACAAAACCATGCCACTCAATTGACTTGTTAGCACATGCACTGAGTGGCTGTTGTCACATTTATTTCTGCTGTGTGATTGGCTGTTAGATTAATCCATATTAAGTAAAAATGTCCCGAGCCTATTATCATTCATCAGCATTATTTTTATTGCAATCTCAATATGATATTGTCTATCGCCTCATCCTTGAATAAATGTAAAGTTTATTTAATAATGTATTATTTAAAAGTTAAAAGTTTATTAAATAATGTAATAACATAGACAACATTGTAAGCACCGCTAGGGTTTTTTATATCAGTCAATATCGATAGTTATCACGATAAATGTCCAATTTTTGTTTCTTTCGAGTTTAAAGGCAAATTTTTTGCTCCAATGTGAAAGTTGTGAAAATCAGATGGTTAATTGTAGATTTCAACTACTTTTTATGGTCAGAATACTGACCATACTTCATGTTTTTGAACTCTTCAAACGTTTCCAGTTCATTATCAAAATCAGTAATATTGGTAAAAATTTTAGCAACCTCATTTTTATATGGTAAAACTTAATAATTCAGAAATAAAAAATTTAAATTAGTCTTTCATAGTATCATATATTTAGATTATGATAATCACAGTTAAAACCACAAATACAGCACCTCAATAAAATAAAATAAAAATGTATGAAATTTGTATGAAAAACAGTAGTCTAAATTTAGTATAAATGCTTAAACGCTATAGCTTAATCACAAAAAAATGTTATATTCCATTACTCCTCCTTCAATACATTTCATACATGTCTGCATTAATAATATAATAAAGTTCAACACCCACATTTCTGACAAATTACCATGGTGCAGTTAGCGGTACTACAGTAAATCTTTGGTAAATGATAGCGATTTGTCGATTCTGACTGTATCGTTTGCTCACAGTGTCTGTCCTATTTGTCAGCACTGTATCATCTGGCTAGTGGTCACGTGACCAAGATTCATCAGTAAGTGAACGCATCTGCTCTAGTGAACTCACACCGCAACGTCGTATGAACTTTAAGCCGAAGGATTAAACGGTCCGAATAGCTTCAAACGACTAATGTCTTTTGTTTCGCCCTTTGGTGCATAAACATTATATTGAACAATTGACAAACTCCCGTTTATCGATGAAATTTATATTGTGCGATAATTATCGTTATTGATTTATCGCCCAGCCCTAGGCACCGGCAATTTCTTTTATTAAAGATCCATCCAGAACTAGACTCATCTTAATCCATGGAGAAATTTAGACTTAGACTAAGAGTTTATCGCTAAATTAGTCGATGCAGATGACGGGCGATTGTTGCACTTTTCAAGTATTCCTTTCTTCTTTTGCGCAGTGTGGTCGATCTCAGTATGCAGAGATGTGAAGCGGTTACATGTTGACTCCTAAGCCCTTGCCATTTTCGTGATCGACCTATGTTCAATATCCTGATTGAGGCTAATCATTACACCAGCTTGCTGAGACAATAACTTTCTCTCAGACAGCGGGCTTCGCCAAGGACTCAGGGGATCTAATGTTTTTCCTGTGGCACATGGCCTCATGGCTTAAGGCTTTAAGAGATTTCACTACACGCTGCAATCTGCACCTTAGAGATACTGATATCAGGACGCAGAAATATATTTTCACGTGCAAACCGGTGTTTTTCATTTTTAAACGCTCATTTTGAAACACAGCGCTTGTATTGTTGGGCCTAGTCAGAAGCCATATCATATTTTCCCTAATTTATTGCTTCGACTGAATTCCAGAACATTTTCATTTTAGCAGGGGGCCGTGAAATGAGAATATTTCCCACATTGTCATAATAACATTGTGCAGCAGAGGTAGACAGTGTAAGGAGAGGACATTGAGAGAGCAGAAGATAGTGAATAATGGTTTGTCCCACTCAGCACTTAAAGGTTGGATCTCTATTACCAGCTGAGATAAAATGTCATTCGCGTCCCCGGGAAGAGTGGATTGTGATATTTAATGGTGGGTCCTGGGACTTGACTTTCTTTCCCAGAGCTCTCTATCTTCCTGCTACATTATTCACAGGGCTGTCAGCAAGCACCTGGCCAACATACAGCAGCACCTACGTCTACAGACGCACTGAAGGGTAGAAAATGGACTCGTCTCCAGCAAAGCAAAGCTTTTATTGAGAATGATGGTTCTGCCATGATGGCTTCACAGATGCATAGCGCTGTCTTCAAAACACCAGTGCCCTGAAAAGATTTCAGAGATTTTCTTCCATTTTAGATACTTTTTTCCTATTTTCATTGATTGCCATCGCAAGTTTTCTCCACATGATCTCAAGAAAGGCTTGTTGGACTGTTGAGCAACATAATTGGGCAAATGCTGACAAAATACCCGTAATCTTTGTGGATGTTATGGCTGCACACTGTCTAAAACTGATGTGCTCTAATGTCTCAAAACTTTCGCACAACATCTGTTTAACAGGCTGTTTTAGATTATGCTAGTTTCTAAATAAGAACATCACCTGTGCATTCTATCTACTAATAAGTACATATGATCTATAAATCAGAACAGCTCTATATGATGCAGAAAACTTTGATGGCTTACTTTGGTGTTTTTCTGAGAACAGCTTTAATATTTCATGCTCAAAGATCTATTCCCCATCATCCTTTTGCCACATGCAGTGGATGAAATGCACAAAAAGTAGCACAGAAGAATAAAAGCACCCCCTTTAAGTGGCTGATGGACTATGCCATATAATTACAGTTATGTCACCTCATGGCAACCTGTTCAAGATCTATTTTTACCTGATTCACTGTGACCAAAAAACAGAGGCTTTGAAAGCTTTTAAGAAGCTTGACGTGTTAGACAATCTGTCAGTGTTTGAAAGTACTTCCTGTACTGCTTTTTGTCAGTTTTGTTTTGTTTTGCTGCTTTGTTTGTTTATTGTGCATTTGCATACTCTATAAAACAGAAAAACTTGCTGGGATAGATTAATGCAGCGTGCTGCTATATTTGTGAGCGAAGCTCAGCCATGGCAAAATCTGTATGTCACACAGCAGAGAGAGGAAAACAAATCCACCATAAAGCAAATTTAATGAAGTCCCAAACGGCAATACCACTCTGGCTTTAAAGACAAGAAACATCCCACAACACCACAAACTGTCCTTCAATGAGTTTTGAAAGTAATACAGAAAGTGAACAATCCAACTAATACCAGGGTTGTGTGGCACACCTCTACTAAAAAGTACCAAAAATCCTCATTCGGCACAGATTGGTAAATGACCCGGGCAGCAATGTGCTGCTATTCAATGGAGCCGACAGCTACTTGTTATTATTTGTGTAAACTGAAAGCCCATTCACCTCTACCATTCACATTCATCACTCATGTAATAACTGAGCAAAAGTGGATTTAACATGTAAGCTTTTACAGTACAACACCTGGTGTTTACCTAGACAGCATTTTAAAGGGGTCATCAACTGCCTTTTTGTTTGTTTGTTTTTTTTGTATTGTTCTCTGAGGTCCACTTACAATGTTGTCAATATATTATTTACATAAAAATACATCATAATTTAGAAGTAATAGGCTATTTTATATCCTGCTTTGGCCCCCCTCATCAGAACACTCTGTTTGAATATGCTTGTTGGATTGTAGACTTTGTTGGTATGTTTGACAGCTTACAACCTTCATAAATGGACACTGCTGTGATTTAGGTTAAAAACGCATAAATACTCAGTACATATCAAACGATCTGCAATAAGAGACAAAGCAATAGTGACCATATAATTAAAACAGCTACTCACACTTGTGTGTTGCAACATTACTGTCATCAGGATTGTCTTTTAGTTTCAAACTTTCTAAAAATCCTGCATCGATTTGTGCCTTGTTTGTACCAAGGACCAAGATCATACTGACGCGGTCCTGAAATTCATTAAAAAAAACTTCATCCACTCTTTTGTAATGTTGGGATCAGAAGGAAGACTCTCTCTTTTGTCTCTCTCGTTATTTACACTACATGCGTGAATTGGTGGGCGGGGCTAAACAAGCATTGATGTAGAAGCAGGCGTTGATATTCTTCTGCAGAGGCGGTGTTTAGCCATACTATTACGTCATAAAGTATATTAAGCTGAATACAGATTGACTTCAATATAAGCTATTTTTAGACTAACAAGAACGTTTTGAGTTGTGAAACTTACAGAATGTTTTTTATAGTACAATAACCTCCTATACAGTCACTGCTGGAAAGGGTTCAAATATGCAAAAGATGCTGGAAAACTAAAGAATCTGCAGGACCTGGAGGATTTTTGAAGAACAGTGCTCAGTTTAACTGTTTAGAACAAACAAGGGACTCATGAACAACCATCACAAAACAAAACAAAAAACAGTCATAGATCATCCAGGTAACCACACACAGTATTAAGAACCAAGGGTTCCCAAACTTTTAAAGGGGGTATTTTAATAATTCCAACTATTTTTTTTGTCTTGTGGACAATACTGCCCTCCAAAGGCAAAGCGCAGTAACTACACATTTGGTCAAAATTGAGTTAAGGCTTAAAATGGACTTTGTGACAACTGTTTTGTCTTGTGGCAAAGTCTCCTGGTTCAATTGTGTCTTGTTTCAGAGAAACGAATTTTTTTCAACAGTATTTCAACATGTTTGACTAGCTGCTGTAAAGACTTTAAAGGCATTTTTTTCAGTTTCAGTGTTGGCGTAGTTACTGCACTCTGCCTTTGGAGGGCAGTATATGTAAACATCTTTTTTTTGTACACTATTTTACTCAGGACAGTACTAAATAAAAAAAAACATGCATTTAGTATGATCTCTCTTATTTTGTTAAAATTAGTCACATTTTCACAAATTCTGTAAGGGGTTCCCAAACTTCCGCATGTCACTGCATGTCAAAAGATCAATGTAATTTTGATTTCTCAGTTTATGACCTCTTTAAAGCATCATAAGCCTCACTAAAGGAAGACTGTTTGTGCTGCCTTCTAAGATACTTTATGGGCCAAAACAAAGTCCCTTTCAAAGAAAGTCCAGGCAGTTCACTCGGCAGGCATATTTGCAACGCCTCCATGCAGCTCATACAAGACCAAGCCCTATCTACAGTAAATGAATGGGGGGGGAAATGGCTCACTGAATTCACAATTAAATTACATATTTCAAATCAGCAACAAAATCTGAAATGAACTGCCCCATTAATTGTTATTTCTTAAGCTCAAATAGCAATAAAAAAGCTAATTTTCCAGGCAAGAACAGCCAATGTGCATGCACTATTCTGCCATATTGCGCATTGCAGTTTCTCTCATTCATGAGTATAGGAGTAAACAATCTTTATATTTCTATAGTCTTTGGCCAAAATCAGTAAAAAATGTCAAACTTTAAGAAATTTGATAGATAATATAAATAATCTTATTAAAATATTATTATTCATATTTGATAATAATATTAAGAAACGTTTCACTGATAGCGTAACTTGTATTTTGCACTCATGTCTGTCCAAAATTGTATAAGTTGCTTTCTTTTTAGTCATAATATTTTTTTTTCCATACACTGAATGCACCATCCAAGGGCGTAGGTTTGTTGTTGACATTGGTGGGGACATAAACCGAAGTACTTCAGGCTGGAAGATTGTGTATCTTTCAGCAAAACCTTTTTATGTCCATCTGCTTTATATAAGGAGCTAATAATAGCCATAGATTGTGCTTTCTCGTTCCCTTTTTTCTGTTTTGTCAAACACCATCTTCAAACTCATCGATGCAAATTTGTTAATTCCTGAAATGAACTTCTATATTAACTGTTCGGTGTCTGGTGTGCGACTACATTCCACCCATGTATTAAATGTGCGCCCTTGAAAGCGTGGCGTTTTCTAATGTAGCCTACTTACTTTAACTTCTTAGGTAATGTCAATCGTATGATGTTTCAGGCGCAAAATTACAAAAACATATACATACTGTATATTTAATTGTTTGATCAAAATAATTGCTAGGAGCAGTTCGGCTGTCGCCGGGGTCCTCCCCTTATTCATCGTCCCTGGCACCATCACTGTACAACATTGGACCCCACTGACTTTCGCTGAGTAGACAAAACAACACTAAAATGTTTTACAAAATATATTCTCTTCTGCTCCACAAGAAGAAGTTTGGAATGACATGAGGGTGAGTTTTCATGAAAGAATTTAGATTTTTTGGTGAACTATTCCTTTAAGCTGGGAAGAGAAAAACGACATTGACATTGACAAAATGACTTCTAAAGTCTTTTTAGTCTGAAAGTTTCTGCTAAGAATATAAATGCAGATGCAAATGTAAATGAATATGGATTTTGATACATGGCCTTGTTATACTTCAGACTGTTGATATTTTGCTGCATTTGTTCAAAACCATCTGTTATATTACGGTGGCAGAATTCTGAAGAGAATCGTGCTTCAGAATGGAGCACGCCACCAAGCAAAACAAAAGCATGTCAATCTGAATGTTGCTCAACACAGCCTCAAAATTGTGATTTGTGGTTTTCTGGTGTTTGCACTGCCAAGTTGGGCCCGAGCCCATCATTAGTGCCAAAGATCTGGCAGATACTGCTCCCAATTTCCAGACAACTGTACAGCTGCCTGATTGTTTAACAGACGAAAGAATTTACTTGAAGTCTCTAAACAAAGTTGCAACACCATCTTCACGGAATTAGACTGACAAAATTTGGAAAGAAACCAAAGGCACCTGCTCTAATATCCATTTTACACAGCTGTAACCTTATTTGCTTCAAAGCATCAACTACTTTTAACAGTCTGGAGGATAAGTGAAGAAATAATTAGTTTGAGTAAATGAACCAGCTCTGGGTAAAATTAAACATAAAGTGAACCTTACTTGAACAAGAAGCGTAGCCATATCCAATCAGGCGCCACTGAAAGCCACATTGCAATCAAACAACATCCAGATGGCATTTTGAGCCACACGCTGGCAGGGATCAAGAATAGGCTGCGGCTAGAGCAGGAAGATCACACCACCGTCATTAGTTTGTTATCCAACAGTGTCATCTCGAGATAATGGACATTTATGGATTCGAAATGATGGATGAAAAGAGCCTTTTCTGAGAGTTGCCTTGCTGCAGCGAACCCAAATTACATTGTGAATGACGTGAAAATAATGTAATGCTGGTGCCTTCAACATTTAATGTGATTTAAGGGACTGTTCTGAAGTCGATTCACTGTCGAGTCTCGAAATTGTCTCGGTTTTTTAATCCGGGATGAAAGAACCAATGGCCTGAGTCCGAGACGGGTGACGAGTGCCACGGAAGACCCTTGACCTCCATATCCAATTCCACTATGAGGGGCGCAATAAAAGGATATGGAGAGGGTGAATGAGCTGTGACCCCCAACTTCCTCGATTTATCTCGGCGTCCTATGAAGTGGGCAGCAGAGGTCCTGACCTGCATACGTTCACCTCACACACAGAGTCAAAAATCAATATCTTACAGGACGAAAAGCACCCAATAGACCGAAACATGGGTGGGTGGGGACATTTAAAGCCTGTTGTGTTGTTGGCGGTTTAAGAAATAAATAAATAAATAGAAAGGAGACCAGGTCTCAATAGAATGGAAAAGTGGATGAATATTGTAATTAGCGTGCAATCAAATATGAATAAATAAACTGTGCCCCTACAATAACACATAAGGTTATTAATAGATCTAAACTGTTTATACAAAAGAATAAACAAATTCCTCTCGCCGTAAATCAGAGTTTGGATGATTGGTCTTGGCAGGCTGGTTTGCGCACGTTACTTATTCAGGTGGTGAGCGCCAGATTTCACATCCCAGAGTGAGAGTGGGTGGAAGCTTTTATTCGCAAGAAAGAGAAAGAATGATAGATTTTGTATAACACCATAAGATGAGTCCGAATTCTTTTCTCACAACTTCGTCTGTGATGGGAGATTCAAAACCTTGAATCTCCACTTGTTTGGTGCGGATGAATGTTTGCACTTGTTGAAGTGAGAGACGATTATTGACATGCTGGATAGAGAGTGATGTGGTGGGCTACCAAAATATTAATCTGCCCTAAGAACAAAGCTGATGTTCTCACTCTGCAATCACATGCAATCCCATGCAATTCTTAGGGGGGACAAAATATGTAGCTTCTATTAGACAAATAGGAATTACACAAGCAATTAGTACGTGCTTGAGTGAAAGTGTGATTGACTGAGCGGTTGAACATTCAGACGGGCTTTTTAACTGACCTTGGCTGAGTTTCCCCAAACAGCAGGTAGAACGTTAGCAGAACGTAAAGTATACTTAATCTCATTCTCAACAAAAGATTGAGTTTCCCAAAAGCATTGTTTTCTAAGTTGTAAGTAAAAATGTACTTAAATGGATATTTATGCTTTATAGTTTATCAAAGACAACAGGCACCAAATAAAGAATATTAATATATTTTGGTTATCACAAAGCCCTTGTACACTACATTCAAGAATAAAAAATCATATTGCTATAGACAACAAAATAGAATCTTATGTAGGCCTACTTTAATTGGGGATAAGAACTAATGATGTCTAACTACAACAGTGGTGATAATTCAACCACAAAAGTCTTTACTTACTCACATGTTGTGAATAAAAGTAGGACAATTCACTTTTTTTTGTAAAAATAGAAGAAAAAAGAAAGAAAGAAACAGCCTGAAAATTTTCTTTTGTGTTCCACAGAAGAAATAAATAAAATGAGGGTAAGTAAATGATGGTGAGTCAATGCTAACCAAAACTTCTGCTTTTTAACATTCTTTAGAATATCTTAATTTGCGATCTGCACAAGAAATAAAGTCATGCATGTAGTCAATTTTAATTTTTGGGTGAACTATGCCTTTAAATTTTACTAAACAGGGCAAATTAGCGTTAGAGTGCAATTCCATAAAAGTGCCGATGGCAGGATAAAATTCTGTGTGTGATTTACTGACAATGCACACATTAAAGATCACAGATGCAGCCAGATCATTTCCATAATGACCAGCGCAATTACCACCTGCTTTAAGACATGCTTTTTTGCGCGTTAAATAATGGCACAGATACCAGTAATTTGACGAGTGCAAATGTAAATCATTTTAATACAAATTTTTCGTCTGAAAGGGAAACTCCTACAAATGCATATTCAATAAGGTCAGGTGCAAAAATAACTGTGTCCATGCTTTTTCTGTGCTAATTCTTCACTGTGCGTCTTTAGTAAATCCTGACAGTACTATTTTAACGCCACAAAACTGGTTGACTTGGCACAAACTGGCCCTAAGTCCAACAAAACAAGGAGAAAATGCAAGACCTTCAGAAACTCTAAAAAGATCCATGTAACAATTGATAGGAAGCTAAGTCTGGGGGTCCTATTATACCCTTTTTACAAAGTCTGTTGTAGTTAGAAAAACAAATTGTGATTGGTTAGCTGTCCCACTGCATTGCGATTGGCGAACAGCTTAGATGGCGTTTCAGTACTGCCATGCCCCTTCCCAACGCAGCTAGGTGCGTGTACAACTGTGCAAGATAGATTAAAGTGATTCTTATATTTTAAATATGGATATGTTTTTTACAAAAACACATCAGATCACTAAAGGAGGCTTTTACTGACATGTAATTAGTTTTACTGGCATGTAATTAGTTTTTTTATTATGGATCGACTTGTTTTAGACTGATGGAAAGAAACACTTTTCTATGCCGTTCTAAAGCTTGGGAGTGCCAGGATTATTTTTAATATAACTTCGATTGCATTCGTCTGAAAGAGGGAAGTCATATACACCTAGGATGCATGGAGGGTGAATAAATAATGCGCTACAGTAGTGTTGGTCCTATCGTCAGCCTGCGAGATCGCCGAAACATTATATTATCATTATTGTGCTAATTTATTTAATTATTTACATGCCTGTAACCAGCTCCAGTGTAAGGCTAGTGAAGCTATCTACACTGTAGGATGAATAAATCTCTTAGCACACACTGCACACGTCTACAGCGCGGCTCCGATGCAGCCACCGATGATCGTCACTCTAGTCAATGTTTGTGTTTACGTCAGCCATTGCTCTGCATGTGTTTCGACCCTCTATACCGCACACGTCAATGGCGCGGCTCTGACACGGCTACCGCGGACAATTTAGCAATGCTCGCGTTTATGCGAGCTGCCATGCGGCTTGCTGAAGCATCCCAGAAGCGGCTGTCCATTCTACATCGCGAATCCCCCACCTCGTCCCTCCACCAATGATTCGAATTTCTGTAGGCGGGATTTATTTGAATGATATTCTAATGGACCGTGTCGTGACATCATAACATCCAGAAAACAAACGTTGTAGTCCAAAAGAGCTGTTCGTTGTAGTTCTTGAAAAGGGATTTTTTTAAAAACTAAATATCTCCTTTTGGAGTGGACTTTGAGATTTGTAACTTTGTAGATGTTTCTTTATGCCCAAACATACACACCACACACTGGCTAAAATTCAAAAAGTGAAAAAGCATAATAGGACCCCTTTAAGTACAGTAATTTGTGTTGACCCTTAATATTTTTTAACAAAGCCCTACTTATGGGGGCAACCGTGGCCTAATGGTTAGAGAGTCGGACTTGTAACCTAAAGGTTGCAGGTTCGAGTCTCAGGTCCGGCAGGGATTGTAGGTGGGGGGAGTGAATAACCAGCACTCTTTTCACCCTCAATACCACGACTGAGGTGAGTCCCTTGAGCTCCCCAACTGCTCCCCGGGCGCCACAGCAATGGCTGCCCACTGCTCCGGGTGTGTGTTCACTACTGTGTGTGTGTGCACTTGGATGGGTTAAATGCAGAGCACAAATTCCTAGTATGGCTCACCATACTTGGCCTCACATCACCTCCTTTCCTTATTATTTCTGTTCAGTAATGATTTAATAACATAGCTTTAATTGTCTCAACAACATAACATGCAATTTCCATGTGTAGCATGCTAAGGAGACTAACTATTTGACAATTTTTGGCCTTAGTCCAGCACCTTTAGGCCTGACGGCCCTGTAATGATGCCCTTAAGTTGTACTTTATAATGAGTGTGCTAAAATGGGAGGGGAAATGCTGCTTCATCATAAAATAGCATACAGTACAGCATAAATTAAGATTATTTTAAAAGTATGATTAGTAATGTTTTCAGGAAACACTCACCCTTGTACCTTACAATAATCTGAAGGCTTTTTTTTCATATCTGAGTCCATACTAACTAAATATGCCATCTAATTTGTGACCCTGGACCACAAAACCAGTCTTAAGTAGCATGGTTATATTTGTAGCAATAGCCAAAAGTACATTGTATGGGTCAAAATGTTTCTTTTATGCCAAAAATCATTAGGATATTAAGTAAAGATCATGTTTCATGAAGATCTTTAGTAGATTTCCAACTTTAAATATATCAAAACTTAGTTTTTATAAGTGTATCTCAGCCAAATATTGTCCTATCCTATCCCATCTTTACATCAATGAAAGGCTTATTCATTCAGCCTTTAGATGAAAAAAAAATTACCCTTATGACTGGTTTTGTGGTTTGTGGTGTTTTCTTGCACCCTCAGATTCCAGATTTTCAAATAGTTGTATCTTGGCCAAATATTGTCCTATCCTATCCCATCCCATCTATACATCAATGGAAATCTTATCTATTTAGCTTTTAGATGACATATAAATCTTAATTTAAAAAAAATGACCCTTATGACTGGTTTTGTGGTCCTGGGTGATTAGTAAAATTCATTGCTAAGAACTTCATTTGGACAACTTTAAAGGTGATTTTCTCAATTTATTTGCACCCTCAGATTCCAGATTTTCAAATAGCTGTATCTCATCCAAATATTGTCCTGTCCTATCCCATCCCATCCCACCCATACATCAAAGGAAAGCTTATTTATCCAGCTTTTAGATGATGTATAAATCCCAATTTAATTATTTTTTTTATTTTTTTGTGGTTCCAGGTCACATTTTGTTCAAACTGATGCTCCTGAAGACAGATAAAAAATTCTCTGTATGCTTGCTTGATTTCTATTTTTAATTTAATGCTTTAAACTTGACAACTATTTCTTGTTTGTGCTTGAAATGCAATGCTAATTTCCTTCTTATTTTTCTTTTAAATAGCGGAACATAAGAAAATGTTGCTTGTGTTTTATAACAAATGCCATTTTTGTTTTCTCTCCACTGCTCCAGTTCCTTTTATCAGTATCACAAAATGGCAAAAAAAACACAAAATCTTTTATTTTCATGGCAGCGTTTGAAGACTTCTCCCCTCTTCATAAAACACAGCCATCTAGGCTCACAGTTGGACAATTAGAAACACCAAAAAAGGTCCAAGTCAATTTCTCAAATTGATTCCAAAACAATATTGTATTTATAATTGAGAGCAACACTTTCCAAAACCCCTAAAGCCCAGATAAAGACACCCTCCATCTGTGCTGTGGGATACAGAAAAGACCTTTTGAAGAATCGCACAAGCACGGCATCTTTTTTTTAGGCCATCAAAACCTAATCCTGCTATAAGCCGATCAATTGCATTATATATAGCTGTAGACTGTAACCTTTAAGGCGAAGCCCTCTTGCTGAACCGTAATAGAAAAAGCAGAACAGACAAAAAGACAATTTGACACATAGTAATTATCTCTATCAGTCCTTGTGCTGCTTATGAAGCTAAAGCCGCAATAGCACTCTGGGTGACCCGTTTCGCATGTATCACTCTGTACTTAGACCATCAGACCGAACTCTCCTGCCACCCAGAGTAATGAGAATGCATCAAACACAGGCCTCATCAGCCTTTCCGTTTGAAGTTGTCTACAGAAAAAAAGAAAGAACCCTGCGAAAACTACACTTGAATGGCTCGCTGGCCAAGTTGAGTTTGTATCCAATTTTTTTTTTACGTCGCAAAAGAGACTCATTCAATCTCTAAGCTGCCACAGATGGTTGTTCACTCCTGGACATTCTGGGCATTGTTGTGGAAAAGTGGAAATGCATATGGAAAACAAGCTGGCCTTGGTGTCTGCAATGATCAATGGAGCAAACACCTTGATGTCATAAAGAGAGGCGGGGAAATGCTCGCAGACGTGACAGATGGTTGGTTAAGCATTCTGCCGACGGGTGAGGGACAGACATACCCAAACCTGCTTCTGGCTTCCCCTCTGGGAGTGCGAAGAAGTTTTTCCTGGTAGTCTGTTATGATATGCATTTCAATAGAGTGATTTCCCACCAGTCGAAATCTCTATAGTTGATACAGATAGCGTGCATTAGCAACGGATTCCCCATCAATGCGCTAAATGGAAATGTGAAGCAGATATTAGAGTACGCAAGGGAAATGCGGTCTCAGATCTTAAACATCATTATAAGATCAGAGATTCCTCTCTGATCTTATAATGATGTTTAAGAACTGAGACCGCATCCTTCATTGGCCTTAGGGGGTGAGAACATATACACACACGGAGCCTATATATATATACACACACTCCTCTCATGTTGAAAACACAGTGCAAACACCCACACGCACAGGGAAGAGAAAAAAGAAAGATAGAGAGGAAGTTTCACAGGCACTGAAGATCCTGATAGGGGTCATTTATCCTCTGATAATAGCAACCAGGCCAGACAAAAGCAGGGGGCAGCTGGGTTTCCAGGCTATTTCCTGGCCAAACGAAGAGCTTCTCTAACTTTTGTTCACAGTGATGACTTTTGTCACGATGTCTTTCTTGGCCAGACTGTAGAGGCTTCGAACATCCCTTACAGGAATACAAATTAGCTAAAGTTCCTTCAAGGAAAAAAACTACTTCTAACTTTAAGAAAACCTGGCTTGTACTGTTTTGATGACATTTTTTTTGCATGTGGGAGGTCTTGCTTGAAGGTTCACTTAATAAGTAAGTCTCCTCCAACCTTAATTAATTCCCATTATAGCTCCCTTAAATATGCACACATGTTCACTTAGTCATGAATATAATCTCTCAACTCAGTGACTCGCCTTGTCTGATAATAAAGCGTTTATTCAGAGCAAGAACTTCTTACTTCTTCCTGGATGAAAATAACAAGTTTGTATGAAGTACAAGATCCGAATGAATACCAAAAAGAAACACTTTCACATGAACATCTAGTTAAAGCTTAGAGAAAGCAAACAATCGTCCATATTCACAGCAGCAACCATGCTGATATATTGTTTTATTGCCTATTTTGAAAGGAGCCTTGTTTGGATGTTCCCTGAGCCGCCGGATCTCAGACTGTGCGATATATCTTCAAGCGCTTCATTAAAAATGGATCATCTTAAATGATACCAGCAATGAATATGGTTTATAGCTAAAACAGATTCTGATATATGACCCACTACAGGGGTTATATTTATGTCAAACGAGAGGTGGATTGCCTACTTAAAGGAATAGTTCACCCAAAATTGAAAATTCATTCCAAATCTATATGGCTCTGATTTAGAATTCTACATTATTCAAAATATCTTGTTTTTTTGTTCTTTAGAGGAAAAATAGTAATACAACATGACACTTTGAATTTTTGGGTGAACTTTCCCTTTAAATGCCTTTTATGAGGACGGATTTATTCACTGTGAACAGGAGAAGTACCCACACACGAGTATTCATACTTGGTCACTTCTTGATCAGTTGGTATCCAGTTGGGCATGTGCACATTTCACTCACATACTGGCCACACACATATGTGCAAAATAGATCTAAATCCAAACTATGATTTGCCCCATTAGTATTTGAGTTTTGAGATTGCTCAGTCCATGTGTCTCGTCCGTGATTGCTTGTTCACGCATGGATTACAAGGCTCCTGAATCTGCATATGTGACATGGTGGAGTTTACATATCCAAACAGCCAAAATGCATTTCGTTTTCATGATTAGATCTGTAAATAATTTAAAATATATAATAAATCATGATAAATGTATTTATTTATAGAGAATTTGAAACATCCTTATTAAGCATTAAATAAATATGTTCTATTTACTTATTTATTTATAATATATATGAATTATTTATAATATATATGAATAAAAGTTTGAAATTAGTAGTAGTTTTTTATGCTTATCAAGGCTGCATTTATTTGATCAAAACTACAGGAAAATGTTAATTTTGTGAAATATTATTGCAATTTACAGTAACCGTTTTCTGTTTTAATATACTTTAAAATATAATTTATTCCTGTGAAGCAATGCTGAATATTCAGCATCATTTTTCCAGTCTTCGGTGTCACATGATCTTTCAGAAATCATTCTAATATGCTGATTTATAATCAATGTTGCTGCTTAATATTTTTTGGGACATGAGATACTTTTTGTCCCGGATACTTTGATGAATGAAAAGTTAAAAAGAACTAGATAGAACATTTTGTGTTACAATACACCACCATTCAAAACCATCTTTTTTAAAAGAAATGGATACTTTTATTCAGCAAGGGTGTGTTAAATGGATAAAAAGTGATAGTAAAAACTTACATTGTCAGAAAATATTTCTATTTTACATAAATGCTGTTCTTTTTAACTTTTTATTCATCAAAGAATCCTGAAAAAAAGTATCACAAGTTCCAAAACAATATTCAAAAATAATACAACTGTTTCAACACTGATAATAAATCAACGTATTGAAGACTGGAGTAATAGCTGATGAAAATTCAGCGCTGCATCACAGAAATAAAGTATATTTTAAAGTATATTAAAATAGCAAACCAGTATTAGAAATTGCAATAATATATTACAATACTACAGTTTTTTTCTGTATTTTTGAACAAATAAATGCAGCCTTGATGAGCATAAACTTCTTTAAAAACATTTAATTTAAAATCTTACAGACTTCTGAATGGCAGTGTATATACTATTCTGTAAACACTCCCATAAAGCATTATGGTCTTTTTTTCTTTGAGTTTTTTTTCTCAGTGTGATGCAATCATGTGCTCAACCTTGCAGTTACAAACTGACTTTTAATAATTACTTACACAGACAGTAAAGGACAATCAAAATGTCAGAAGCTGACAGAATGCACTGAAAATCACAGCAGATGAAAACATCTGAGAAAGGGGTCATTGCTGCTAAATGAGTAATGAAGATAGATAATCTATTAAATACGAATCTGCATACAGCCTGTTTATTTCATTCATGGCAAACAAAGGCAAAACCTTATACACAAGGCAGAGAAATATCATTGTAGATTATTTTAGAGAGAGATGGAGATAGAAGGGTAACAGGTGTGCTAAAAGGATGATGTTTTAAGTAGCGCTTTTCACCCGAGAGCATTCCCCACAGCATTTTTCCTGCTGCTGCTTTCTTTTCAAAGGTGCCGTGCAACACTGTGTATATACCGCAAGCAAACGGTGCAATGCAATGCAACATAAGAGCGTTGCAACGGCATGCTGTGCAGTCAACACTGTTAAGGTGCAGTCATCTTTGTTGATTTTAATGAGAGCGATTGGGTTTATGCTGTCAAACACAGGGGAAAAATCTAATGGGGTACTGATTCATTCATAGTGGTAATTTAAAAAGGACTGATTTTCTTTTGTTTATCTATGTGGATGCATTTGTAATAGGTAAATGGTAAAAATATACACTGAAATTCAGACCTTGCTTTATATGGGTTGCCAAAGACATGCTTTAAAACAATTTATAGTCAGCCTCAATGAGGTCTCTGTGGTAACTCATCCCACACCTTTAAAAGTGCAGCTTAATTATTACAGTAAATCACGCAGCGTCTCACATTTGCATGAATCCTTCAGAGAGAGGGGCCTACAGTTAGAGTTACAGAGACCCTACAAATAAATCTGTTTGCATCAAATTTACAAAGACATTTTTATCATCTCATTTTTAGTAAAATATTTGTAGAATTATGTAACCACTAAAAGTTTAAAAGGGTTGCTCTACCCTAGGACCACATACTGTGAAACCCTACAAATATATCAAAAACTGACTGTACAAAATGTAGACTAATCATTGATGAAAAATGCCCTTTTTACATTTTAACGCCTGACTGACTAATAAATAACCGTAGTCGCTCTCTAGAGTCGTCTATAACTTTATATAATAATGACTAGTCCCTCTGGAGGAGACTGGATACATAGAGCACAGTGCAATATAACACAGCTTTAGCGTATTTTGCATAGCAGACTGGAGAGATTTCGGGAAAGATAGGGAGAGATACAGAAGCTGAACGACTGTGCAGAGAAACTTGACCTCATTCTCTTAATGGAGTGCTGTGAAGCAGACAGCCCGCTCTCAGCTACATCATTATATTTTGACTCAAACGGACCAAGTCCCAGACCTAATCCACAGCGAAGTAGAAGAAGAAAAATAGCTTGGAATATGCTGGTCAAATACTACTGCTCACCTACATGTCTGAATAAAACATTCTATATAACGTCTGTCAGAGTATTTTTAAAAACACAAGGCTATTTTGTAGTCTTACACGCAAGTTCCCTACAAAAGGAATACATTTCACACACAGCAGGCTACAAAAGTTTGAGACTAGCAGTCAATTTTTTTTCATTTTTCTAATAAAATACAATTATTTTTTATTACAAATTATATATATATATATATATATATATATATATATATATATATATATATATATATATATATATATATATAATATGTAATAGTATATAATAATATATAATATGTATAATATATAATATTTATTTATTTATCCTATATAAGCAATAAATAAATATGTTCTTATTAATTTATAATATATATGAATAATTACATAATATTTTGTAAATGCTCCCATAAAGTGTTATGGTCCCTTATATTTTTGGAAATTGTCTATAAATAAATACATAAACAAATAAATGTGTTATTAATTATGATATATTTTAAATTATTTATTTATTTACAGATCTAATCGTGAAAACAAAATGCATTTTGGCTGTTTCGATATGTAAACTCTTCACATGTCACATATGGAGATTGAGAGCCTTGCAATCTATGCATGAACAAAATTCAAAATTCATATATTTTTATATATTTCTATGTCAAAATGTATATATTTCTATGGTTTGAACCCTAGAAATATAGCAATTTTGACACAGAAATATAGAAATATATAAATTTGGCTTTTTACATACTGTGAAACCCTAGAAATATATCAATTTTGACATAGAAATATATAAATATATTAATTTTGACTTTTTACATACTGTGAAACCCTAGAAATATATCAATTTTGACACAGAAATATATACATATATTAATTTTGGCTTTTTACATACTGTGAAACCCTAGAAATATATCAATTTTGACACAGAAATATATACATATATTAATTTTGGCTTTTTACATACTGTGAAACCCTAGAAATATATCAATTTTGACACAGAAATATATAAATATATGAATTCTGACATTTTACATACTGTGAAACCCTAGAAATATATTAAACACAATGATCAGTGTCACAAATTTGCTTTTTGACCTAGAAATAATGCAAAATTATATATGGAGATTTGAGAGCCTTGCAATCTATGCATGAACAAAATTCAAAATTCATATATTTTTATATATTTCTATGTCAAAATGTATATATTTCTATGGTTTGAAACCCTAGAAATATAGCAATTTTGACACAGAAATATAGAAATATATAAATTTAGACCTTTTACATACTGTGAAACCCTAGAAATATATACATTTTGACACAGAAATATAGAAACATATTAATTTTGACTTTTTACATACTGTGAAACCCTAGAAATATATCAATTTTGACATAGAAATATATAAATATATTAATTTTGACTTTTTACTGTGAAACCCTAGAAATATATCAATTTTGACACAGAAATATATAAATATATGAATTCTGACATTTTACATACTGTGAAACCCTAGAAATATATTAAACACAATGATCAGTGTCACAAATTTGCTTTTTGACCTAGAAATAATGCAAAATTAGAAACATATCCTATTAATTTGACCTTTTACATAATTTGAAACCTTAGAAATACATCCATTTTGACACAGAAATATATAGATATATGAATTTGGGCGTCTTAAATACTGTAAAACCATAGAAATATATAAATTATGACATATAAATATATAAATATATGTATTTTGACCTTTAAAATATGGGTTCGGTAAACATGTTGTTTTTTTGACTTGTAAATATTTTATGTTTTATATTTATTTTATAATAGAATTCTAAATCTAAAGCTTTTATTTCCACTCTTAAATGAGATTTTACATCCCAGATTTTCAAAGTGTACTCTAAAAGTACACTTAAGTCTAAAGTCTAAACATTAAATGTTAGTGAACTTAAATAGAGACGTATCACTTGGTTTATCCTTTAGTCACAAATGTGTACATATTCTAAACCATAGTCTGACAAGAGCTACTCAAGAGTGAATTCCTGCATTATATTATACATTATATCACACCAAACGAGGAGGCAGCAGCAGTAAATAGTGTCTAATGTGACATGTAAATTGAGCGTGTGCATTTCACATGCGGTTTCCTTTGATCAATGCAGTGAATGCTGAACACGAGTCACTACAGATCCTCCATTTGAAATGTTTAGTCTACAATGAGTAGGATTACACTTGCCTATTTTGTCATTTTCCTTTTTTAAATCAACATTTTCTGCAACAAATACCCATATTGTCACTGCATGGCAGAATAAACCATTTTAAAACTTTGCTGCAGTAACTCTATTTTAGTACATCCATCAAAACAACAGCACAACAGTAAATAAACTTCATCCAAATCAGTCCACCATGCTCCCCACAGAAAAAAAATATATATTTATGCTTCCTTAGAAAAAAAAGTAATTAAAATACAGATGTATGTGCTTTGACATGCATGTATCTCATATATAGACAATTTCCCTTTTCAAACGCACTCCCTAATCCGTAAGGCATTAAGGTTTCCAACGCACACCAATTTGCACTTCAAACCAGTGGGCCTCTCTTCATCCGCTGTAGCGTTTGTTCGCAGTCCCAGCAACACCCTGTGGATCCGCACACGAATATGAGTGACTTTAACAAAGCCATCTACGATTCGGCACAGGCCCAGAGGAAGCGTCTAGCCGTTCTCTGCACCGTTTGCTCATATGCTTCAGGAAATTATGTTATTTTCTCCGAAATGTCTATAACTCCCACCGTGGCCCTTAGGCTGCAATTGCAACCAGTCGATCCATTAATACTGTCACCTCAACCACTCATTGGTCACCGATTGTTAGCTCTAACCAATTACATCCTTGCCCTTGAGTGACTCAAGGTGACTTGCCTTGCCTTGCTCAGGGGTGTTTTTACATTTTCACAGTTACACGTCACCAACATTAATGAAACACAAGTGGACTTACCGTTCTCCTGATCCGATTTGTTGTCCTGCTCTGTGTCTGTGAGCGTTAAAGCAGAGTTGGACCGGCTAGACAGTTGCGAGTCCCGTCGATGTGCTTTAACCCACAGCATGGCGCAGTCAGGAGAAATGCCCCCCACGTTCTGGATAGGGTCTGCTCCGCTGAGCTGTGTATGATGACTGAGTCCCGTCTCAGCGCAGAAGCTCAGACCACGACGAGGAGCAGGTCCGCATATCCCAAGCTGCCTCAGTGACAGACTCTGGCCTGGAAGATTCAAAGTGCATACTTAATACAGAGAGCAAGCACATAAAAAGTAGTAAACAAAATAACTGTGAACTTGCAGAAAACACACGCACACACTATTTAATTATTTAAACTTGCATTCAAACTCTTGCAGAATATACACTTTTATATTAAAATATTTAAAGCTTTTAAATAAACAGATGTTGCAACAACCATTTCAAGTTCATGTTTGTTAATTTCAGGAATGAATATACTGTAAATCATTTTTAATTTATTTCGAAGATGTTTGTGTATGTGTTTTTGTTCACCCTAGCAATACAAAGATTGATTTGATGAAGAAAAGTATTCAATAAAGCACAAACTTTGAATAGAGAAAAACTAGACAAATTAAAAAGAGAAAACCTCTTTGTTTTGAAAACCTATTTTGCTTGATACGTTTTTATTGTCACCTTTTCACAGAGAAAAATGAGTTTAGATAACAGTGAATACTCTTTGTTCAAAAGAATTAACCTTATCAATACATTTTAAATGACAAACCAAGCGAAACTAATAAACAGTATAATTTAAACAGTTTTGGTAGACTGAAATATAATATTGATTACATACCTTTTGGGATTTAAAATTATGTTTAGTTGTAGTTAAGGAGTGTTTGTTTAAAAATTGGATCAAAAATGTACGTTCAGATTTTTCATTTGCATTTCTGTTAAACTGTTTTCGTTTCTGTTCATTAAAAAATAGGAGGAAACTGTATGGCATAAAGAACCTAACAAAAAAGCCTAGTCTGCTTGTTTGTTTATTAAATGGAGAACATTAGCATTTTTTTTTCATTTGCACACAAACTTATTTTATAATTCATTGATGTTTGTGACCCTGGCCACAACTTCAGTCATAAGGGTTAATTTTTTTAAATTTAGATTGGTATATTGTCTGAAAGCTTAATAAAGCTTTCCATTGATGGATGGTTTGTTAGGATAGGACGATATTTGGCCAAGATACAACCATTTGAAAATCTAAAATCTGAGGGTGCAAAAAATCTAAATATTGAGAAAATCGCATTTAAAGTTGTCCAAATAAAGACAGTTTTGGTAGGCTGAAACATAATATTGATTACATAATTATGGGCACCTTTTAAGATTTAAAATTATGTCTAGTTGGAGTTGGGGAGTGTTTGGTTTAAAACTGCATCAAAAATGTACTTTCAGTTTTTTCATTAACATTTCTGTTCATTAAAAAATAGGAGAAAGCTTTGTATGGCACAAAGAGCTTAACAAAAAAGCCTAGTCTGCTTATTTGTTTATTAAATGGAGAACATTAGCATTTTTTTTAATTTGCACACAAATGTATTTTATAATTCATTGATGTTTGTGACTCTGGCCACAAAATCAGTCATAAGGGTTAATTTTCTGAAATTGAGATTTATATATCATCTGAAAGCTGAATAAAGCTTTCCATTGATGTATGGTTTGTTAGGATTGGACAATATTGGCTGAGATACAACTACTTGAAAATCTGAGAGTGCAAAAAAATCTAAATACTGATAAAATCGCCTTTAGAGACGTCCAAATGAAAACAGTTTTTTTAGACTGAAATGTAATATTGATTACATAATTATGGGCACCTTTGAGATTTCAAATTATGTTTAGTTAAAGTTGGGGAGTGTTTGTTTTAAAACTGCATCAAAAATGTACTTCCAGGTTTTTCATTAACATTTCTGTTATATTATTTTAATGTTTTCATTTCTGTTTATTAAAAATAGGAGGGAACTTTGTATGGCACAAAGAGCCTAACAAAAAAGCCTACTCTGCTTATTTGTTTATTAAATTGAGAACATTAGCATTGTTTAATTTGCACACAAATGTATTTTATAATTCATTGATGTTTGTGACTCTGGCCCACAAAATCAGTCATAAGGGTTATTTTTTTTTAAATTTAGATTTATATATCATCTGAAAGCTGAATAAAGCTTTCCATTGATGTATGGCTTGTTAGGATAGGACAATATTGGCTGAGATACAACTACTTGAATATCTGAGGGTGCAAAAAAATCAAAATATTGAGAAAATCGCATTTAAAGTTGTCCAAATGAAGACGGTTTTGGTAGGCTGAAACATAATATTGATTACATAATAATGGGCACCTTTGAGATTTCAAATTATTTTTAGTTAAAGTTTGGAAGTGTTTGTTTTAAAACTGCATCAAAAAATGTACTTTCAGTTTTTTCATTAACATTTCTGTTCATTAAAAAATAGGAGAAATCTTTGTATGGCACAAAGAGCTTAACAAAAAGGCCACAAAATCAGTCATAAGGGTTAATTTTCTGAAATTGAGATTTATATATCATCTGAAAGCTGAATAAAGCTTTCCATTGATGTATGGTTTGTTAGGATTGGACAATATTGGCCAAGATACAACTATTTGAAAATCTGGAATCTGAGGGTGCAAAAAAATCTAAATATTGATAAAAATCGCCTTTAGAGATGTCCAAATGAAAACAGTTTTGTTAGACTGAAATATAATATTGATTACAGAACTATGGGCACCTTTTGAGATTTAAAATTATGTTTATTTGGAGTCGGGGAGTGTTGTAAATCTGCATCAAAAATGTACTTTCAGATTTTTCATTAACATTTCTGTTAAACTGTTTTCATGTTTTCATTTCTGTTCATTAAAAAAATAGGAGAAAACTTTGTACGGCACAAAGAGCCTAACAAAAAAGCCTAGTCCGCTTATTTATTTATTAAATACAGAACATTAGCATTTTTTAATTAATTAATTTATAATTAATTGATATTTGTGACTCTGGTCATAAGGGTTACTTTTTTGACATTGAGAAAGCTGAATAAAGCTTTCCATTGATGTATGGTTTGTTAGGATAGGACAATATTTGGCCAAGATACAACTATTTAAAAATCTGAAATCTAAGGGTGCAAAAAAATCTAAATATTGAGAAAATCGCCTTTAAAGTTGTCCAAATGAAGTTCTTAGCAATGCATATTACTAATCAAAAATTAACTTTGAATATATTTACAGTAGGAAATTCACAAAATATCTTCATAGAACATGATCTTTACTTAATATCCTAATGATTTTTGGCATAAAAGAAAAATGGATCATTTTCACCCATGCAATATATCTTGGGCTATTGCTACAAATATACCCAAACTACTTAACACTGGTTTTGTGTTTTTTTGATTCCTAACAGTGCGCATTATTTGCTGTATCGTACTTACTGAATTACGCTTTTCTCTTTTACTGATCTTCTTTTCTGTTTCAGTAGCTGAATATCTGTTTGTCTGAATCTGAACGTGGGTAAGCTCTACCTCTTCCGACACAAGAAAATCTGAGGATTTACTACACAGGGCAAAATAGAAACTGTTCCACTTCAGATTGAAATTCACCTTGAGACTCACCACCCCTCTGCTTCTTCCGCTCTGCTTTTAAAACCACATTCTTGTACCTGCTAGCATATGCTGAGTGCTTTATGACTAAAAGCCCATGGAGTAGGTGACACATGAAAACGAATACACCAGAATTTAAATTATGAGTACACTCATAGATACGAAACAAAATAACTCAACACAAGTGCTGACATTAATTACCACATGAGGGCATTATCTGAAACACACATTTTGAAATACGGCAAATAGCGGAAGCCAATGCAGGGCAAACTGCCATGATTTAGCTGGGCTGTGATTAAAATAAAATGACGGAACACGAACACAGGCGAGATTTCTCTCCTTCGGCTTTTGTGACGATCAGGCACAAACACGGCTGCTAATTAAAGACGTCCCCCTAAGTGTAACAGCCTAAGGTTATGGAGCGCACTATAAAGCACAATTACCCAACGAAGTGTATTTCTAATGAAATTAAATTTGAATGAGCAGTATCCTACCCTTCCACTTAAAAAGTGTCTCATCATGATAAACCATCAAATATTTATAAAATATTTTGAATAGTTTGTGAATAATCAGCAAATGAATGTCTGCTGGGTTTTATTAAATATCAAAATGAAGGTGCTCAACCTGAATGCAGCTGTCTAACTAAAGTGTTTTGACTAACTGCTCTGTGCTCATTTAAACTACGTTCATTTAGACTGCCTCAATGACAGGCTGAAATAATATATGTAACTTAGTAAATTAAACTAATTAAATTTTAATCAAAGGGCTTACATTTCTAGATATTCAGTGCTTTGCAAAAAACTACCTCTACTATTGTGGCTTTGGTCTACAGTATATAAAAGGTATTCAAGATATTGAGGAAATAAAAAGTAGGTGTTGGATCACAGTGCAACACAGCTGTTAAATTGCTGCTTGCAACCCATACGATCAGTCTGTATTGATTTGGGAAATAAAAAGTGTTTATAGAACAGTAAATGGTCTGCAAAGTAGTTCCTTTAAGAGTTATAAAAAATTAGCTCCCTGTGTTATATTGTACATAGCTGCTGTAAAAAAAAAAAGCATGCATATCTGGTAACAATTTTGCAACCATAAAAATATTCAAGTTCTTGATTTATTGTAGAAATAATGCCTGTACGTCAATATATGTGTTTTATTGCAGTGTTTTTCAACCACTGTGCCGTGGTACACTAGTGTGCCGTGAGAGATCGTCAGGTGTGCCGTGGAAAATTATTCAATTTCACCTAATTGGTCTAAAACATATTTTGGAAACTAGGAAACTAGGCCCAGGTTTCACACTGAGTAGGTAGAAATATGAAAGATCAAAAAACTGTTTTCATTGTGTTTATTTGATTCCTATTCAAGACACCTAAATAAGAATGACTGTATATTGTTAATTGCACTTTTTATTTAAAAGTAGAAGAAATATGAAAGATAAAATACTTTTTTCTTTGTGTTTATTTGATTCCTGTTCAAGACACTTCGATAAGAATGGCTGTATATTGTTAATATAGGCTACAGAGTTAAAATTTTTTTACAGTTTCGATTGTTGGTGTGCCTGTGCCTTGTGATTTTTTTTTCAATTAAAAATGTACCTTGGCTCAAAAAAGGTTGAAAAACACTGTTTTATTGAATAGAAAAAAAAAATGCACATTTAAAAATCTGCTTGTTTTAAGTTCTTTAATTAAAATTATTTATTTATTATTAGAATAATTATTATTTTTATAATGGCTGTTTTTTTTTGTGAATTTCATTGCATTTCCAATTTAGGCAAACTTTATGTAACATTACTGAACTTTTTGATGCAAAATTATTTTTATGACCATAAAATATTTTTTTCTAGAGTGTATACACTATCAGTCAAAAGTTTTTGAACTGTAAGATTTTTTTATGTTTTTAGAGAAATCTCTTCTGCTCGCCAAGCCGGCATTTATTTGATCCAAAATACAGGAAAAACAGTAATATTGTGAAATATTTTTACTATTTAAAATAACTACTTCTATTTGAATATATTTTAAAATGTAATTTATTCTTGTGATCAAAGCTACATTTTCAGCATTATTACTCCAGTCTTCAGTGTCACATGATCCTTCAGAAATCATTCTAATATGCTGAATTGCTGTTCAAGAAACATTTTATAATTATAATTATTATTATTAACAATATTTAAAACTGTTGAGTATTTTTTGATAAATCTTTGATCTTTGATAAATAGAAAGATCCAAAGATCAACATTTATCTGAAATAAAAAGCTTTTGTAACATTATACACTATATCATTCAAAAGCTTGGAGTCAGTATATATATATATATATATATATATATTTTTTTTTTTTTATATATATTATATATATATATATATATATATATATATATATATATATATATATTTTTTTTTTTTTTTTTTTTGGAAATTATAGAAATCAAACGTTCTTTAACTGTGAGATTTTTTTATGTATTTTAAAGATATTGTGAAATATATAATATTGTGAAATATTTTTACTATTTAAAATAACTGCTTTCTATTTGAAAATATTTTTAAAAATGTAATGTATGATTGTGACTAAAATCTACATATATATTTTTTTTGAAAGAAATTATAGAATATATAATGTTACAAAATATTTTTTATTTTAGATAAATGCTAAATGCTGAAAAAAACTGAAAAAATTCTACTCAGCTGTTTTCAACATAATTATAGTAATAATAATAAAAGCCTGTGTTTATTTGATCCAAAGTACAGCAAAGACGATCAAATTTTGAAATATTTTTACTATTTAAAATGACTGTTTGAATTTGAATATATTTTAAAATGTCATTTATTCCTTTGATTTTTATAGCTGAATTTTTAGCATCATTACTCCAATGATGCTAAAAATTCAGCTTTGAAATCAAAGGAATAAATGACATTTTAAAATATATTCAAATTCAAACAGTCAATCAAAATTTTATAGTCTTTGCTGTACTTTAGATCAAATAAACAGGCTTTCTGAGCAGAAGAGACTTCAAAAAACATTACCAATCTTACTGTTCACAAACTTTTGACTGGTAGTGTATATGTCTATAGATACATGTTTATTCAGTTTAGCGCTGTATACTGCTTTTCTTTTTTATGTTTTGTTTTTAGCATTTCGAAAGTCTGTTTTTCTTTTCCTTGTTGGTTTAAAAAACATCACATTTGCAAGCCTGAAGGACTCCAGAGTCTCCTGTCCATATGGTGAATGTTAAAGAGCACTTACCTGGAGCTCTGTATTCCTCAGTGTCCCTTGGCACCATGTCTGGCATGCGATGCCCATAAAGCCCCTGGGTGGATGGGTGTTGATCAAAGGCCTTCAGCGTCTCACTGGAGCTATAGGACTTCTGGGTAAGGACGGAGGATGAGCCGGTGTGACGGCGGATACCGGGACCCTCCCTGTAGCCCTCCCCCTCCTCTCTGTCTCCTTCCCTCTCCCAGTCTCTCCCTCGTTCTCTCCTGCTCCGAGAGAGAGAGCAGTAAGGCCGACGCTCCTTCACCTCCATGCTACATTCATGCTGTGTTCCTCCTCTTCTACGCTTCTCTCTTGCTGCTGTCTGTTCTGGTTTGCTTCTTTCCAGCTGACGGTCTGTCTCTACGCCTCTTTCTCCACTCGAAGTTCCACTCCCACCTGCTTAGAGACACAAAGAAACATTGGTTAGAGAGAGAAAAAATAGGTAAAGAAGGCAACAAAAGATGAAGAGAAGACAAGTAGGATACTGAAACAAAGCTCTGGTGAGATGTCGCTCCTGCTTAGTTCATCACGTTCCTTGTACAGCCTTCAAAGAACAATTAGTCACTAAGACAAAGTAAGAGGGCGCACAGCGACTAGTTTTTCCTGATAACACTGTTAAAGCATATAATTAATCTCTTGAGGTTTGTAAGTACCTGCTTTTTTGCTTTTATATTCATAATATTTATCTATTAAGGACAATATAAAAATGAAACTTTAAGAAATGTTTTTGTCCCAAAATAAATTATAAAAACATGATTTAATATATTCATTAATTATATTATATTATATGTGTATATTGCATTGAAATTACATGTAATCTATATTATGTAATCAGATTCCAAAAATTAATGTTTTTTTTTATGTTTTTGTCCCAAAATAGATTATAAAAAATACTATTATGTTATATTATATTATATTATATTATATTATATGTGATATTATATGTGATATTGTACTGAATTGTACTGAATAAATCTGAGTGTATATATAGTAACTGATTACATGTAATCTGGATTACATAATCATATTCTAAAAAGTATTGATTTTTTTTCGTTTTGTCCCAAAATAGATTATAAAAAATACTATTATATTATATTATATTATATTATATTATATTATATTATATTATATTATATGTGTATATATTGTACTAAATTTTATAATAAATCTGTTAGTGAGTGTATATATAGTAACTGATTACATTTAATCTGGATTACATAATAAGGATTTTAATTAAATTAAATTACATTTAAAAAAACTTATCAGTCTACAGTTACTTTTTTATGGATTACATAATTTCATATTATTTACACAATAGCAATAAATTATTCATACTTTACCGATTCTCCCTAATTCCTCGTTTTCATTATTTAAATGTCCCACTGCTTATATACATATATACACTACTGTTTTTTTACTCTTAAAGATTTTGTAACCATTGACTGCCATTAAATAACTGATAGACTGCAACGGTTTGAGTTAAAAATCTTTGTTTGTGTTCTACTGAAGAAACAAAGTCGCCTACATCTCGGATGCCCTGGGGGTAAGCAGGTAAACATCGAATTTTCATTTTTGGGTGAACTATCCCTTTAATAACAAATGGAACAATTGGAATATTTTTTCTAGGGGTGGGCATAGATTAATTTTTTTAATCTAGATTAATCTAATTAATCTAATTAATTCTGTGTATACAGTATGACATGATGCGAGTTTTCTCAAATGAAACGGTATAAGTGACACTCACAGCAGTTTTGGAGATTGAGTTTATCTGTTCATGTGAGATGCAAATGCCAGAAATTACCGGGAGCGTCACGTGTGTTTCAGTATGCTTGTAGTAAAAGCGCGTCTCCACCATTCATAGTATGAATTTCATACATACAGCCAGGCAAACGGAACATACCGGATTCATATTAAAACGGTCTTTTTGCATTTCAGTTTTCACAGACACTAGTCCATATCGCGATTTGAATTAAGTGACAGACCATATTTGATTTATGAATCCAAAAAAACAACGAATTTACGTGGCATTTCGCGCTATAGTAGATTCGGTTTTTATGAATAGAGGACGACGTGATCCCGTCTGTGTTTTGGCGGAGGAGACATAAACGCGCGACCATATTCTATAGTCTTTGGTATACATCCGCGTTAAACTATCAAGGTGAAAGTCACCATAGCTTGCGTAGTTTAGACCCAGCTCCCAACCCAATTTTGAGAATAGATTAACGGCGATATTTTTTTTATCGCCCGATAAAAGTCTCACGTTAACGCAGCACGTTAACGCCGATAACGGCCCACCACTAATTTTTTCTTACAATTGGAATATATTTGTATTTTATGTCAATATGGTAAAAGATTATCCTATGTTAATCAATGTGATAAACGAGGTAGGTCAAAAGTAATCTAAAAGTAGTCTGATTATATTACCTAAAATGTGTACTGTAATGGATTACGTTACTAATTACAATTTTGTCATTTAATTTGGAATCAGTAATGGATTACAATTTGTAAGTATAGTCTACCCAGCTCTGCATATACATAATAATTTTTGGTCGATAAAATGAAAGTCAACAAGGTCTAAAATGAAATTATTAAACAAATTAAAAAGTCATACAGGGGCGAGTAAATGTCAAAATTTTAATGACTGAGTGAACTAAGCATGTTGAAACAGTTCACCTCAGTCCTCCACAGAAAGAGAAAGTCAGTGTTTTCCAGCAAAGGCAAAGTCAAACGAAGTGATACTAAAAATGCTCGCTTTCATTGCACTGGCTTTGTCATGAGAGATCCACACATACTTGTAAGCCTTTAGTAGGTTTCCTGGGAGGTTTGTGCCAAAACCGTTCGACAAAGCTCTAGAGAATTGGTTGAGTTTCACTGGTATGTGAGTTTAAGGATATTCCAGGGCTTCTTCTGGAGTGTCGTCTATCTTATCTAGTGAAACAGAACGCATTTGCCTAGAGACCCCACTGTCAGTTTTAAAGCAGTATAAAGAGGACAAGAGAAACAATGAGGATAATAAACCACGGTAGGAGGAAACAGAAGAGACTAGGTCAGCATTACTGCATATGGCCACAGTAATGGGATACGATGGGGTAACATAAATGATGCGCCAGTATCAAAATGTTCCTGTCAGAAAGAGAGAGTGAGCTATAGTTTATTAGACTGTATCTCAGCCAGATAAATTAAATGTAGCTCTCTTTATAGCACTGGTCATTTTATTCTTTGGTGTGAGCGCGATGTTGCGCAAAAGCGCAGTGGGCCGACTGAACACACCAGCAGAAGCCCTCTATCCTTCATTGCATTGGACAGCACCCACTGAGTTATCCTCGGGTAACACAGCCCCCGTATTCGGATCAATTTAGATTAGCCAGGAGCAAGGGAGGCTCAGACATACTGGTCTAGCCTTAAACGTCCTTAAAACTGGTCTCAGAGTCTGTGAGATTATCAACGGATCATTTCCAAGACAAAAAATTAGTGAGACGCACAGAAATAAATTAAAAAAATGAAATTGTGCTTTCAAATTTCCTATCAGTCATCGAGAGCTTAGAAATATTAAAGTTTTCAATCAAGGACACCAAAAAATGTTGGCATGAGTTTTAGCAAAAATAGGCTAGAAATCACCCACTTACAAAAGTTTATAGGGAATGAGAAGCAGAGATATAAATCACAACGGAGCTCTGGGCGGTCATATCGTGCTCAGGTGGGCACTGACCCATGGGGCCATTGAAAAGCAAAGACTCAGCAGTGAGCACAGAGGCCAATGGGAACTATATTGTAGCAAGAGGCAACCAGGCAAGAAGATGTCACTTGGCTATACCTCACTTACAATGATCTAATGGCGACGGCTTCACTAAATCAGATGCCTGACCATCTGGCCGAACTGAAGAAAGGTGAGAATGAAAGTGGCTTGTGACCAACGGATGACCAACAAAACAGGGAAAAAAAAAGAAAAGACTACATTTGTTACTTATCTGCCAAATGAAAAGCAATGTTAATTTCAACATTTACTAATGCATTTAAATCAATATTTGTGCTTGTTAACATTAGTTAATATACTGTGAATTAACATGAACTAACAATAAACAACTGTATTTTCAGATTAATCAATACTGTAGTAAATGTATTGTTCACTTTTTTTGTCTGCAACAATGCTCCATGAAGCAAGAACAAAGTGTATAACAAGTAAATCTTGAATGTATGGAAGCCCATTTTTGCCACTGAATAAATATCTAAAAATTTAATTGCGACTTTTTATCTCACATTCTGACTTTTTTTCTCGCAATTGCAAGTATACATCTCGAAATTATGACTTTTTCTGAAATGAAGTCAGAATTTTGATAGAAACTTGCAACTGCGAGTTATAAAGTCAGAATTACGAGATATAGACTCGGAATTCTGACTCTTTTTTTCAGAATTGCAAGTTTATATCTCACAATTCGCAATTGCAAGAAAAAGTCAGAATTGTGAGATACAAACATGTTTGCGATAAAAAAAAGTCTTTGTAACTTGCAATTGGGAATTTTTATCTCGCAATCGTTTTTTCTCAGAATTGTGAGTTTACATCAGAATCAGAATCAGAGTGAGCTTTATTGCCAGGTATGTTTACACATAATAGGAATTGTTTTAGTGACAGAAGCTCCACAGTGCTACAGAATGACAGTGACAAGACGATGCATATTATAAAAAGAACAATATACAAGACAGACAATGTGCAAAAATAGCAAAGACATTTGAATGGAAGTATGTGCG